>NC_041385.1:535985420-536041521 GCF_002162155.2 Triticum dicoccoides | reverse complement strand
GAAAAACTGCACCTCTGCCCTCTCAAATTCCAGTAGGCCAGCCGCCCTGTATCTTTGACGTGGGCAAACACAAATTCGATGGCACTCTTTATCGATCACGCAGCCTCACACTTCATCCCTGTTTTCAATTCTATCGATATCTCACATCCATGACTCCGTTTCACACACATTGCATATGTTACATTTTTCTGTTTGAGATATCATCAACACATTGCCTCTGTTTCGCACAAACCATCTCTCTCACACCCACCCACGTACGTACCTGCACCTAAAGAAGAAGTGCACACAGGACACACGTACTCACGTCTCGTAACCGGCCACACCCTCGCTGGTACACGGTGGAGTTCGTTTCTGTACGAAAAGGTAGCCCGCATGATAATTTGACGGGTGTATCGGTTGTTTACTCGAAGGAGGGTCGGGTACCACACCTAGA
This sequence comes from Triticum dicoccoides, assembly GCF_002162155.2. Classification (NCBI taxonomy): domain Eukaryota; kingdom Viridiplantae; phylum Streptophyta; class Magnoliopsida; order Poales; family Poaceae; genus Triticum; species Triticum dicoccoides. The sequence goes on along the minus strand of NC_041385.1, from coordinate 536,041,088 downwards.
TGGAACAAAGTTTGACTTGACGCGTTAGTATTAAATAAAGTTATATATTCCTCAATGGCACATATAGAATATAAAACCATTGCGTGGGGAAAATGGAAATATGGGTTTGTCTCTCCTCACACCATCTCACACAATGCGGCCGTGCTGTCAGCGTTGGTCAGTGATCCGGCCGCATCCCGTCCGCCGGCGAAAAGGGAGGATGTGCATCGTCTCTCCGTTCGACAGTGTTGAGGCAGCGTCCCGATCTGCGGTACCCGCCGTTTTCTCTTACCAAGCTCCGGCGCGGTAGGGCCTTTGCCACTTGCTCGCTGCCGCAGTATGGGTAGATCCCGTCCGCGGGTGCCCTCCTAGTAACATCCCAACGACCCTTAGGTACAGATTCCTCTGACCTTGCTCCACCGCCCATCTTCCCATATTACTGCATGTGGATCTTCTTTAGTTGTTTGCTTAAATCGTATCTCGGCCGGTGTACTTTCCATCTTGCAATCTCGTCCTCAAACCATTTTTGATAAACCACCATGTGCTATATTTCCCTTATTACATGGAATATGCTTCTTTTTTGTCGACGTATGTGTGTTCAACTCATCTTATTGGGCAGTAATTGTTTCCTTTCGACCTCCTTTTGCAAACAGGGCTATCCATTTTCACCTTGTTGCTATCGCGACCTTTTGCTAAACTCACAAATCACTTTTTTCTTAAGAGTGTTTTGTGCAGTTCCACCAAAATGTCACATGGGCAACGTGTTTACATTTCCTTGGGACTACAGAAAGGGAGATTGGTTTTGCTATCCTCCTCATCCAACTTCGTGCCTAATCTTCTCCAACAAGAAGTTAGTCCTAAAAAGAGATCGTAGAGGTGATCGGCTTCTTTTTATGTGTGTTATATTTCATCATCTAGTTCCACTATTATTGTATTCACACTGACTGGATAGCTTGCAAATAGGGATGGGCCGCTCTATTTTAGTGGAGCTGCACAAAATGATCGGATTGTGGTGTCCTCCATACACCTCTTTTTTGGCTACAGAGCTGGGTGAAACTAGCTGCCAAGCAATGAACACTGTGCCAAGGAAATTGAGCCATGCCTACGAACAACATCGATCAATTATATATTTTTCTTTATTTGTACACCTTCTCACAACTTTGTCTTCAGTTGTGATGTGAATATTGGCGCTAATCTGCGAACCATTGAGATGCATTAGCCATGGTAGCCATGGTAGTTTCATTTGTATTTGATGCAATGTTGTAACGAGATAATCTCGAGGCAAGACACATGAATCCTAAGTTGAAACCCTAAGTTGAAACCCTTTTTCTCCTGCGGGAACCAAAGTTGAAACCTTCATAGCATTAGTGTACAATTTCATTAAAATTATGCGTACATATAAACAAATCCTGAAGGATTGATAGCAATGCTAGAAACAATTCAACTTCATTTCGCCGACATGTTGGACATCCTTCATCCGGCTCCACCTTCCATGCAGCAATATTGAGTGCACCACACAACTTCAGGGAAAGATTCACCCCGGTCGTTGCGCCGCGGTAGTAATGACTAGTGAGGAGTCAAATCACAGAGCCCCACCTTCGCCATAGTAAGTTGCTCGGATGAAGCAACCATCATTTCTCTGTTCCTTGAATCCGCTGGTACTCCCATATTCCCACAGTAATAAGTTTCTCGGGCGAATCAACCATCACTATATCCGCTCACGTGTGATGACCACAGGAGCTATCCATTCAGATTGTGTGTTAAAAAAAATAAAGGTCGATAACTAATGCATCAAACTTTCTAAAAAACTAATGCGGCACATCGGGCCAACGCGGCCAGATCGCATTTTGCACGAGAAATTACACACCATGTTTCGTTGACATGTGGTCTCGTTCCAACAAATCGGTGAGACGACAGCGAGTCCTTTTCTACTAGTATTTCCGAACGGACGTGTAGGCTGGGGCACCTCTTCGTGTACCGTGGCAAACTGGCAACCGTCCACCGACTCTTCGCCTTTGCCTCTCGATTTGGAACTGTTGTCGCACGCTCTTCCTCCCCCCCCCCATTTGCCTTAACCCTTCCTTCTGCCATTGTTTGATCATCTTTTCCATGGAGGGAACAGGCCGGAAACGACCCCGTTATTCTTGCCCCGATGAAAGATGACGTGGTGGAGGAACTCATTGATCTGTGTGACGTCATCACCTCGGCTAGCATGGCAGGTTTGTTCAAGACGATTCTCGACTCAACTAATAACATCATTACAAGGAACCCAAGGGTCAGGGAGCGGTTTGATCTCCCCTATCTTCTTCGCTGTGACCCTGATGACTGGCACGGGGACGACGAAGGCCTCGCCTTGTGCAAGTTGATGCCGCTTGATAATGGTATGTATGATGTTAAGATGCCATCGCTTGAGGGTAAGGCTTGGGCAGACGCAAATGGAGATTGGGTTGTTTACATTGGGTCCAACTGCGTGTGGGAACTTGTGAATTTGTACACTCGTCGCCAGGTTCCACTTCCAAAAATCTTAGCAGACTGCCCAGAGGTTGAGCACACCGGTATTGTACGCACGTTCAAATACGATCATGGTGACTGTCTTCTATGGAATATAGCAATTTGTCGAGTTCCCAACCGCTCTTGGAATTAAAAGAACTATGAAGTTGTTTCTATCTTTGACAAGCTTGTTGCCGTCCTTCATGGTTCGACTGGATGGATATTGCTCAAAAATCAGTTTCTATACATGGATGAGTATTGTGATGCAATTCAATACGAGGGCCTTGTGTTTGCTTCCACCACTCGTGGCACTGTTTTTGCATGGGATACTCGTAGATTCGGTACGTTTTTGTTCCACCGTAATTATAATTGTTTCATCCTCATGCATGCGGGTTAGCAAGTTTCCCTTTACTACACTACAAAAAAAATACACTTCCGTGATGATACGTGTTTGTCACAGTAGGTCGCGTTTTTTGTCATGCATGTACATCCATGACGATTTTATGACAGAATCAAGATAGTCATACATGTGCTGTCGTAGAAGTGTTCCATGACATTACCAAAATTATCATCACGGAAGTGTCCACTTCCCTGACGATAAATCGCGCGTCACAGAAGTGCTTTCGTCAAGGGTGACCGACACGTGGCATCCACCATAACGGAACGCCGTTAAGCTATTGGGTCGGGTTTTGGATCCAATAACCGGTTAACAGCCACGACCAATGGGGATTTTCCATGTGTAAAATCATCATTGGCTGGAGGAAAAACATGTCGGCTCATCGTTGGGACAGATGTCTCTTGATGACCCGCAAGTATACGGGATAGTTGTAGCCTCTTTCGATAAGTAAGAGTGTCGAACCCAACGTGGAGCTAAAGGTAGAACAAATACTCTCTCAAGTCCTATCGGCCACTGATACGACTCTACGCACGCTTGACGTTCACTTTACCTAGAACAAGTATGAAACTAGAAGTACTTTGTAGGTGTTGTTGGATAGGTTTGCAAGATAATAAAGAACACGTAAATAAAAGCTAGGGGCTGTTTAGATAAAGATGCAATAAAGTAAATATAGCGAGTGTGGAAAAGTGGTGGTAGGAGTTGTGAAATTGTCCCTAAGCAATTGACTACGTTACTAGACCGGTAATCACTATTGCAATTCTATTTGAGGGAGAGGCATAAGCTAACATACTTTCTCTACTTGGATCATATGCACTTATGATTGGAACCCTAGCAAGCATCCGCAACTACTAAAGATTCATTAAGGTAAAACCCAACCATAGCATTAAAGTATAAAGTCCCCTTTATCCCATACGCAACAATCCCCTTACTCGGGTTTGTGTTTCAGTCACTCACGCAACCCACTATAAGCGAATCATGAACGCATTGCAAAACCCTACAGCGGGAATCCCTCACGCTTGTGCGACACGGAGCGCACCATAGGACAGCACCAATAATAAAAACATACAACTCAAACCAATCATAGAAATTCACCAATCACCGATAGGACAATAGAAATCTACTCAGACATCATAGGATGGCAACACATCATTGGATAATGACATGAAGGATAAAGCACCATGTTCAAGTAGAGGGTACAGCGGGTTGCGGGAGAGTGGACCGCTGGATATAGATGGGGGAAGGTGATGGAGACGTTGGTGAAGATGATGGAGGTGTTGGTGAAGATCGCGAAGATGTTGATGGCCCCCGGCGGCGTTCCGGCGCCACCGGAACCAAGGAGGAGAGAGCCCCCTTCTTCTTATTCTTCCTTGACCTTCTCCCTAGATGGTAGAAGGGTTTCCCCTCTGGTCGTTGGCTCCCATTGCGTGGGAGGGGTGAGTGCCCCTCCGAGATTGGATCTATCTATCTGTTTCTGCGTTCTCAGATTCTACCCCTTCACCGTTTCTTTTATATCTGGAGATCCGTAACTCCGATTGGGGTGAATCTTTCGCCCAAATTTTTCTCGTAAAATTAGCTTTCTTGAGGCAAAAGAAGAGCGTAAACCGCCTTATGCGGGCCCCACGAGAGTCCAGGGCGCGCCCAGGCAGGAGGGCGCGCCCCCCCTGTCTCGTGGCCACCCCGGACACCGTTTTGCGTTGATTTCACTTCCCAAAAATCATAAATATTCCAAAAAACTCTCCGTATGTTTTTATCCCGTTTGAAATCCGTTTGATATTGGGTTTCTGCGAAACAAAAAACATGCAACAGACAGGAACTAGCACTAGGCACTGGATCAATATGTTAGTCCCGAAAATAGTATAAAAAGTTGCCAAAAGTAAATGAAAGTTGAATAATATTGGCATGGAACAATCAAAGATTATAGATACAACAGAGACGTATCAGCATCCCCAAGCTTAATTCCTGCTCGTCCTCGAGTAGGTAAATGATAAAAAAACATAATTTTTGATGTGGAATGCTACCTAGCATAATCATGATCATATCTCTAATCATGGCATGAATATTAAGACACGAGTGATTCAAAGCAATAGTCTATCATTTGACATAAAAACAATAATACTTCGAGCGTACCAATAAAGCAATCATGTCTTTTCAAAACAACAAGGCCAAAGCAAGCTTATCCCTACAAAATCATATAGTTTGGCCATGCTTCATTTTCGTCACACAAAATGCCCCCATCATACACAACCCCTATGACAAGACGAGCAATTGGTTCATACTTTTTAACGTGCTACAACTTTTTCAACCCTCACGCAATACATGAGCGCAAGCCATGGATATAGCACTATAGGTGGAATAGAATATAATGATGGAGGTTATGTGGAGAAGACAAAAAGGTAGAAAGTCTCACATCGATGCGGCTAATCAACGGGCTATGGAGATGCCCATCAATTGATGTCAATGCGAGGAGTAGGGATTACCATGCAACGGATGCACTAAGAGCTATAAGGGTATGAAATCTCAACAAAAGAAACTAAGTGGGTGTGCATCCAACTTGCTTGCTCATGAAGACCTAGGGCATTTGAGGAAGCCCATCGTTGGAATATGCAAGCCAAGTTCTATAATGAAAATTCCCAATAGTATATGAAAGTGATAACATAGGAGACTCTCTATATGAAGAACATGGTGCTACTTTGAAGCACAAGTGTGGAAAAAGGATAGTAACATTGCCCCTTTTCTTTTCTTTTTTTTTCTTTTTTCTTTTTTTGTCTTTTTCGGTGGGCTTCTTTGGCCCCCTTTTTTATTTAGGCTTCTTTGGCCTTTCCCTTTTTTTTCTTTTTTTCTTTTTTTTCATGGGGCAATGCTCTATAATGATGATCATCACACTTTTATTTACTTACAACTCGATATTACAACTCGATACTGGAACAAAGATATGACTCTATATGAATGCTTCCGACAGTGTACCGGGATGTGCAATGATCTAGCGTAGCAATGACATAAAAAAATGGACAAGCCATGAAAACATCATGCTAGCTATCACGATCATGCAAAGCAATATGACAATGAATGCTCAAGTCATGTATATGATCATGATGGAAGTTGCATGGCAATATATCTCGGAATGGCTATGGAAATGCCATGATAGGTAGGTATGGTGGCTGTTTTGAGGAAGATATAATGGGGCTTATGTGTGATAGAGCATATCGTAATACGGGGTTTGGATGCACCGGTGAAGTTTGCACCAACTCTCGAGGTGAGAAAGGGCAATGCACGGTACCGAAGAGGCTAGCAATAATGGAAATGTAAAAGTGCGTATAATCCATGGACTCACATTAGTCATAAAGAACTCATATACTTATTGCAAAAGTTTATTAGCCCTCAAAGCAAAGTACTACTACGCATGCCCCTAGGGGGATAGATTGGTAGGAAAAGACCATCGCTCGTCCCCGACCGCCACTTATAAGGAAGACAATCAAAGAAACACCCCATGCTTCAAATTTGTCACACAACGGTTACCATACGTGCATGCTACGAGACTTGCAAACCTCAACACAAGTGTCTCTACAATCCACAACCACCCACTAGCATGACTCTAATATCACCACCTTTATATCGCAAAACTATTGCAAGGAATCAAACATATCATATTCAGCGATCTACAAGTTTATGTAGGATTTTATGACTAACCATGGGAATGACCAATTCCTGTCATCTCTCTAAATAGAGATAAGTGAAGCAAGAGAGTTTAATTCTTTCTACAAAAGATGTGCCCACGCTCTAACAAATATAAGTGAAGCAAAATAGCATTCTTCTACAAATGGCGGTTGTCTATATGAAGAGAAACAGGCAATCCAAACTTCAAATGATATAAGTGAAGCACATGAAGCATTCTATAAAGCCATACTCAAAAGATTTAAGTGAAGTGCAATGAGCATTCTATAAATCAATCAAGGACTATCTCATACCAGCATGGTGCATAAAGGAAAAATGAAAACTAAATGCAAAAGACGCTCCAAGACTTGCACATAGTGCATGAACAAAACGAATTCGAAAACATACCGATACTTGTTGAAGAAAGAGGGGATGCCTTCCGGGGCATCCCCAAGCTTAGACGCTTGAGTCTCCTTGAATATTTACTTGGGGTGCCTCGGGCATCCCCAAGCTTGATCTCTTGCCTCTCTTCCTTTTCCTCATATCGAGACATCCTCGATTGGACACTACATCCACACAAAACTTCAACAAAAAACTCGGTAAGATCTGTTAGTATAATAAAACAAATCACCACTCTAAGTGTCGGAGTGATGGGCCACGGGTAGGCTCACCCGAGTCCCAGGATTTATCAAGACTTTGGGCCAACTCCGCCCAGCTGGACCCCAAGCTGAAGCTCCGCCCTCTAGGCCGGCTGGCTCAGTGGCCGGCTGCCAGAGGGCGGCCGACCCAAGTCTACGGCGCTCCGAGTGACCGGCTCCTGGCTGCCGCCCTCCGGAGAGGGCGGCAACGAGCAGGAAGCCACCTCATGACTACGGTGCGGCCGAGCCGAGCCCCCATCCAGAGTACAAGTCAGAGCATGGCTACGGTGAAGCACGTCGCCTCCAATGCTCAGGACGGGCATGGCTACAGTGCTCTGTACAGACGGAGATCTCCGCACGACGGAGCACTGTGCCATATCTATCCTGACGTCGCTCCGGGCAGGCGGAGCCCTGTTCCCCGCAACGGCCTGTCGGTACGGCCTACCGAAGGCGGGCCCTATTGGGCAGTGACCCCAAGGAAGACGGCGGAAGCTCGACCAGACGGATTCGAGAGGGGCCGGCCTCCAGCAGGCGGCCGACCCTTGTCCCGAGGCGAGCACACCATTAAGCTGATAAGACCAGGTGTGGCTACAGTGGCCTCCCACCAGGCGGCGGGACTGTAGCCACGCTAAGATGACCAAGCTCCCGTCACCAATGACATGGCTACAGTAAGCAGCCACCAACCAGTCGGCGGGGCCCACCAGGCGGCGGGCCCCAACGGTCGGTGGAGAACCAGGAGGTTGGAGACACTGACAACCGGGCCTAATACCCGGACGAATTACCATTGTACCCCTGGGGGGTAGGCCTATATAAACCCCCCAGGTCACCCATGCAAACGGTTCCCACTCCATTAGAACTAGCCACTCCCCTAGAGCAGGAAGAGAGCTAGCCTTGCCTCCTTCTGCCTCTAGCAAGCAGCTCAAGGAGCACCTTTGTGTCACTTGTGCCTTAGTGATCATGCAGAGACCCCCAGAGCAGGACTAGGGGTGTTATCTCCTAGGAGAGCCCCGAACCTGGGTAAACTACGCCGACGTTCGTTTCTACGCCTTATCCCGTTCTAAGCACCGGCGACGTTCTACTCGCTCCCACCATGATAAGCCATCCATTGGGATATGTTGCACCCAACCCCCGGCATTTGGCGCCCACCGTGGGGCGAGGTGCACCTTCTCCTAGAGATCTGCTCTGGATGGGAACCCTGTTCGTTCCTGGCGAGCGAAGCCAGCCCAGCACGCCCGACCGTGTCAGCCTTGACGCGCTGCATGGCGCGGAGATCGCCTGCACAGTGAGCTGCCTCACTGACCTCGTCGGCGAGATCGACCTCTCCGACGAGCCGGCCTCTGACGCGAGCACTAGCTGCCCTAAGAGCCGCCTCGTCAGCCTCCTCGACCAGCTCCATCTCACCAGCGAGCCTGCTGTGGACCTGGAGTCCGTCGGCTCGACGCGTTCCCCACCAACGTGGTGGTCTACGACGAGCCGCCTCCTCGCGAGCACAGTGGCAGGAGCACCATGACGGAGGTACTCGTCATCAACAGCGAAGACCACTCGGACGGGCGTGCTCAAGATCGCCTCGACGCCACTCTGCGCGACCTCACGACGCCCATTCTCGAGGGTACGGATGCTGAGGCGCTAGAGGCACGCCACCTCCAGCTTCTCGAAAATGCTGGCCGCCTAGCCAGCATGCGCCGGCTTTCGGACGCTTACCGGCGCGAGATGGACCAGGCCGTAGGCGGCATGCCGGCTCCTTGGGGGCCTAGCCGCCTCGGCACAGTTCGGCAGCGTGGTGCGACCATCGCCAGCATGTTCGAGGCAGAGCGCCCTGTCTACACCATGCCTGCGGAGAACATCCAGGCCACCCAGGCGGTAACGGATGAGCTGGACACCGACTCATGGGGCGACTTTTTGAACACCGACTGGTGGCGCCCGCGGAGGAAAGGGCAATGAGCCGGCTGCCAGCCGCAGTCGGACGCGCCTCTCCATCGAGCGGGACGAGGACGACCGCCCGCGTGCAGTAGAGCGGCGAGGCGACCTGCCGCCTCCCCCGCCTCGTGGAGCAAGGTACCCCACTCGGCCTCCTGTCACGCATCCGACACTCAGCGACCGCCTTGGCCGTCGAGAGGGAGTCAGAGAGAATGATGCTCACCATCGGATCGATTGTCTCAACCGATCCCTCGCACTTGAAGAAGATGATGCGCTGGGCCCGCCCTGTTTCGGCCCCTGAATCCGAGAGGAGCCCTTCCCCAAGGGGTTCACCCTCCCGTGAGACACGCCCAAGTACACCGGCTCCGTCAAGCCGGAGGACTGGCTGGTCGACTACTCCACGGCTGTCATTATAGCAAACGGCAACAAGAGCGTTGCCGTGAAATATGTCCCGCTCATGCTTGAAGGCACTGCCCGGACGTGGCTCAACAGCCTGAAGCCCCATAGCATCAACAGCTGGGTTGATTTCACCGAGGCCTTCATCCGCAACTTCACCAGCACCTACAAGCGGGCTCCCAAGCCCAGACAGCTCTCCTTGTGCGTCCAAGGGCCCACGGAGTCAACTCGCGACTACCTTACACGCTGGACCGAGCTGCGAAATTCCTGCAAAGGCGTGCACGAAGTGCAGGCAATCGAGTACTTCACCGCCGGGTGCTGAGAGGGCACCCTCCTCAAGCATCGACTCCTCTACAACGAGCCCGAGACCCTCGATGAGATGCTGATCATTGCCGACAAGCACACCACAGCCGACTCCTCCATGAAGGCGGAAATTCTGGTTGATGCGTCCGGCAAGGTGGCAGCCCAGGCCCCTCGGACTCCGGCTGGTGACACCAGCCAGCGGCAGCAGCCAGGCGACAACAAGAGGAAGGCCACCCAGCCGGCTTCCACCAGCCTGCAGGTGGCAACGGTCGAGGATCAGCAGCTAGAAGGGCAGCCGGCCCCCAAACGGCAGAAGGGCGGCAAGTCCAATTGGTTGCCTGCCTTTTCTTACGAGGAAACCTTGGATGCACCTTGCAAGTTCCATAGTGGCGCGAAGCCCTCCAACCACACCACTCGGAGGTGTCATTGGCTCACCAGAATTGCCAAGGGAGATGGACTCCTACCTCCTCCGCCTGCCGGACCGCCGCCTCCTCAGCCCCAGCAGCCGGCGGCCCGACCAGTCGGCGCCATACAAGATGAGTACCCAGAGGAACACGGAGCCTATGTTGTGTGCACCAGCGTGGCCGACGACAGACGCAGCAGACGGCAGCAACAACAAGAAGTGCAAGCAGTGGCCTCCAACACTCCAGAGTTCATGCATTGGTCTGAGAAGCCTATCAGTTGGAGCAAGGTCGACCACCCGGAAGTGATGCCTTCCGCTGGTTCGTATGCCCTGGTCCTAGAAGTAGCCCTTGCAACAGAGAGGCGGGCCGCCCGTTTCTCCAGAGTCTTGATAGATGGCGGCAGCAGCGTCAATATCCTGTACCGTGACACAATGGAGAAGTTGGGAATCAAGCAGAAGCAGCTCGTCCCCAGTCGGACTGTATTCCATGGCATAGTCCCTAGCCTTTCCTGCTCACCAATCGGCAAGACCCAGATTGACATCCTCTTCGGAGACAAGAATCACTTCCGCCAAGAGCCAGTTTGGTTTGAAGTGGTGGACCTTGAGAGCCCCTACCATGCACTGCTTGGCCGGCCTGCTCTGGCCAAGTTCATGGCAGTCCCCCACTACGCCCACCTCAAGATGAAGATGCCGAGTACGAAGGGGATCCTGACAGTGGTCGGAGACTACAAGAAGCCGATCGCTTGCGCCGCAGATAGCAGTCGGCTGGCCGAGTCTGTCACTTCCCTAGTTCTGGTCTGCCTAGTGCTAGCATCTGGTGTTGCATCATGTTTAAATTTTCTCAGAAACTTGAGATGGGGTATGATAAAACCCTAGCACCAAAAGAACTCAAATAGGTTCAACCAAAATATTTTCAATGAACTCAAAATATCCTTATAAAAGGTTCATGATTTATGGAAAAAGGTGAAAGCCTTTACCAGAGATGATGCATATTTTTCCAGGACATTTTGGGCATTGAATTAAATCATAATCATATTTGAGTTGGAGCAAATATATTCTATAAATATTTTATTGCTCCAATGATCTTGGAATATTTTGTGGAGCTCTAGGATAAACCTTATTGCATCTACAATAGTTTCCAGAAGCTGCAAAAATAATTTGGTTAGCAAACCAAATTAAAACAAATCTGCAAAAATAGAAAAACGGAAACAGAAATAAAAGAGGAGAGGAAACTCACATGTCCTTGCCTAGTGGCCCAACAGGACCGGCTCAGCTAGGCCCAGCCCGCCTCTTCCTCTCTCCTACTGTCTTCAACCTCCTGCCAGTGGGCAGGAGGGCGTGTGGCCGCGGCGCGCGCGCACGCGCTCGGCCAGCTCCTGCTTGCCGCTGCCGCTGGAGGCTCCTACGAGCGCCACGCACCCCCGCGGGCCCCTCTCTCTCTCTCCCCCGTCCTCACCCTCTCCCATGGATCTCTCTCTTTCACTCATCGAACGGGTTCGTCACCGCCGACCGACACCAGGCGGCCACCAGCATCCCCACGCCCAGCCAGTTAGTGCCCGAGCTCCGCCTCCTCGCGCTGAACCTCTCCACCGAAGGAAGCGAGCCCGGACGGCCTCCATCGTCTCACCGTCGCATTCTCCACCACCGGCCGTAGAGGATCTTCACTGTCGATTCGCCACCGTCGTCGCTTCCCCGAGCTCACTGACCATATCTACGCGACCCATGTGAGCCTCCGGTCGATTCCCCTCTCTTCCCCGCGTCATTTTCGCCTCGTAGCCGCCGCCGCCATTGAGGCCGAAGCTCACCTCCGCCCGAGCTCATCGCCGGTGCGGCTCCGGTGACCTTCGGGTCCCGTGCGTGTATCCTCTGAGTTCGTGAGCACCCGTGGGTTTAGCACGTGCAAGCCGTTGCTCGATTTGACTACTGTGGCCCCGTCTCTGTCACCTCCCGAGCTCCGGTCACCGCGGTTGTCGTCGTCGCCGTCGTTACCGGCCTCCCCGCACCCAGCCACCTGCACCACTGGATGCGGCACACATCCAGCTCGCCGTAGAGCCAAGCCGCATGCCCAGCTGACACCCGTAGCACGATTCCGGCGCGCCTCCGCCGCGCTGGATGGTCGCCGCCGGCCACATTCCGGCGTGATGACATGGCCGCGTGATTAGTGCTAATCACTGCCAGCTAACCAACCTATAGTCACTGACTGGTGGGCCCAGCACCCTAATAGTTTTAACTTAATCACTAATTAGAACAAGTGCCACGGACATGTGGGCCCAGGCCTTAACTAATCTAGACTAGGTTTAGTTTAATTCTAATTAACTCTGTTAGTTAACCGTGTCACTGACGTGTGGACCCCACACGTTAGGTTTGACCTGGACCGAGCCGTTGACCTGCTGACGTCTCTGTGAGGTCATGCTGACGCAATAATTCCTTTCTGGAATTTAAATAAATCTTAAATGATTTATTATTTTCAGAAAACGTCCAAAACCTCTAAAATTCATATAAAATCAACCGTAACTCAGAATGAAATAAATTATATATGAAAAAGATCAGAAAAATCCAACCTATCCATCTGTACCATTTTCATGCATGTTTGGACAACTTATGACCACTGTTTAGGGCAAATCAAATAAATGGCACTTGAATAACCACATATGGAGTTTGAATTTGAATCTTGGATTCAAACCAACTTCATTTAACTTGCTACTAGTTGCATTAGCTCTAACCACATCATGCATCATATTGTGCATTGCATTGATTGTGTTCTTCCTTGTTTTCCGGTGTTTGTCCCCTCTCAGTAGACGATGTACCGACGATGAGTTCGTTAACACCGATGAAGATCTATACTATCTTTTGAAGTGCCAGGCAAGCAAAACCCCCTTGTTCATTCTGATACAATCCCACTCTCTCGCTTCTGCTCTCTTTTACTGCATTAGGACAACAACGATTCAACTGTTACTTGATGCAGTAGCTGAACCCCTTTATCCTCTGCATGACCTGTCATTGCCACAGTAAATAGATGAAACCCACTAGCATGAGTAGGAGTTGTTTGAGCCCTGATGTGCCTACTCATTCATGCTTGTATGTCATGCCTGCTACTGCGTAGAGTTGAGTCAGGTCTGATTCACCAGAAATGAATTGGAGGTGTCTGAACATGTCCTACTGTGTGTGAGCTAAGTGTGAGAACACGATTTGGTAAAGGTAGCGGTGAGAGGCCATGTAGGAGTACATGGTGGGTTGTCTCATTGAAGCCGTCCTTAGGAACTGAGTTCTGTGTTTGTGATCCATGAACAGCTACTACCACACATTGGACTCCTTAATTGACTCTCTCGACTTATTAATCAACCTGATCTCTGTCCAGGAGTCGCAACTAGTTTCTGGTGTTTGTAGGTAGTGTTAGTAGTCTACCAAGTGGCACCCGGTACAGGTGGGCTTGGGACAGACTAGGCACAGTGGCCCGGTGTACCAAGTGGCACCCGGATGGTGGGCTTGGGAACCCTGCACACATCGTTTCGGGCCGTGAGCGACACCCCGGCCGGATCTCCTTACGGATGGAACCCGAATAGGCGATAAACCTGGACGAGAGACTTGTGTGGTTAGTCAGGTCGTGGCCGACTCCCTCGCCAGGCTTCCGCTTGAAGGTTGCCGAGATACATGAGGTGTACATGGCGGTAAGTGGCGAGAGCGTGTGTGAAGAAGTACACCCCTGCAGGGTTAACATCATCTATTCGAATAGCCGTGTTCGCAGAGAAGGACTTCTGGGTTGCCTGTACAGTTCATAGACAAGTGAAAGTGGATACTCTAAAATACGCAAGATAAGCGTGAGTGACATGGATGGCGTTCTCGTAGGGGAGACGGGAGCGGATCCATAGTGGTGTATTGATATGGTGAATATGTGGACTCGTGTGCGCCACCTCAAAAGAGTTACTTGCAGTCGTAGTTTAGGATAGCCACTGAGTCAAAGCTGGCTTGCTGCAGTTAAACCCCACCATCCCCTTTGTTGATAATGATGCATATGTAGTTAGTTCTGCTGTAAGTCTTGCTGGGTACATTTGTACTCACGTTTGCCTATTTTATGTTTTTGCAGAGAGACTTCAGTCTCACTAGTAGTTCCGCGTGAACTTCGACATTTAGCTTGTTACCTCAGCTATGATCTTGTGCCCTCGGCAGGATCTGGTAGTTAGTCAGGCTTCTCAGCATTTTTCATTTGTAGTTGTCTGTACTCAGACATGTCAAGCTTCCGCCTGTGTTTTGACTTGTATGCTCTGAATGTTGGGTCGTGGGACCCATGTTTGTAATATCTCGCTCCTCGGAGCCTATTGAATAAAATACTTGAGTTGTAGAGTCATGTTGTGATGCCATGTTGTATTTGCACATATCGAGCATATTGTGTGTATGTTATTGAAATGCTTGGTATGTGTGGGAACTATCTAGTTGTTTATCCTTGGTAGCCTCTCTTACCGGGAAATGTCTCCTAGTGCTTCTACTCAGCGTTGGTAGCTTGCTACTGCTCCGGAACACTTAGGCTGGCCGGCATGTGTCCTTCTACGTTCCTGTGTCTGTCCCTTCGGGGAAATGTCACACGGTGTCTACCGGAGTCCTGTTAGCCTGCTACAGCCCGGTTTACCGGAGTCCTGCTAGCCCAGTTGCTACAGCCCGAATTCACTCGCTGATGACGGACACGTTCGTTGCTGGGTCATGTATGCCTGTCCCTGTAAGTTAGTGCCACTTTGGGTTCACGACTAGCCATGTCAGCCCGGGCTCCTTGTCATATGGATGCTAGCGACACTATCATATACGTGTGCCAAAAGGCACAAACGGTCCCGGGCCTGGTAAGGCGACACCCGTGGGAATACCGTGCGTGAGGCCGCAAAGTGATATGAGGTGTTACATGCTAGATCGTTGTGCCATTGAGTCGGGGTCCTGACAGAGTCCCTCGTGATTGCAGCCGAGAAGCGGCTCCTTGACTGGGCGGTGGTGTTGGCAGGCAAGAAGCCGGAAATGTCACCCACCCCCAGGAGTCGGAGGTTGAGGCCTCGTTCAAACCGGCCAAGGAAACAAAGAAAATACCCTTGGACCCAGAGCACACGGAGAGGCACACTGTCATAGGCACCGGTCTTGACAGCAAATAGGAAAGGGAGCTCGTCGATTTCCTCCGTGAGAATCGGGACATCTTCACGTGGTCTCCCAAAGACATGCCGGTTGTTCCGATGGATTTCGCCCAGCACAAGCTACATGTCCGACCTGACGTCAAGCCGGTCAGGCAGCCCTTGCACCGCCTGTCAGAAGAGAAGAGAAGAGTTGTCGGAGAAGAGTTAGCCCGGCTTCTAGCAGCTGGATTCATCATGGAAGTATTCTTTCCAGAGTGGCTGGCCAACCCAGTCCTAGTGTTGAAGAAAAACAAGCACTGGCGCATGTGCATTGACTACACCAGCCTCAACAAAGCCTGCCCCAAAGATCCCTTTGCTCTGCCAAGGATTGATCAAGTAATAGACTCCACAGCTGGATGCGAGCTGTTGAGTTTCTTGGATGCATACTCAGGTTATCACCAGATAAAGCTGAACCCGGCCGACAGGCTAAAGACCGCCTTCATCACTCTGTTTGGAGCCTTCTGCTACCTGACCATGACGTTCGTCTTGAGAAACACCGGCGCCACGTTTCAGCGTTGCATGCAGAAGTGCCTCCTGAAGCAACTCGGCAGAAATGCCCATGTATATGTGGATGATGTGGTGGTGAAGACGGAGAAGCATGGGACACTGCTGGAGGACCTCAAGGAGACCTTTGAGAACCTACGCCGGTTCCAGATCAAGCTCAACCCGGAGAAATGTGTCTTTGGAGTGCCAGTCGGCTAGCTTCTGGGTTTCCTGGTCTCAGAGCGTGGCATAGAATGCAATCCCGTGAAGATCAAGGCAATTGAGATGATGAAAGTGCCCACCCGACTGCTAGACGTGCAGAAATTCAGCGGCTACCTGGCGTCAGTCAGCCATGTCATCAGTCGGCTGGGCGAGAAGGCTCTTCCCCTGTACCAATTCATGAAGAAGACCACTTTTTTCGAGTGGAACAACAAGTCGGACGATGTTGGCAACCCCGCCTATCCTGGCGGCTCCGACTGAGAAGGAGCCCATGCTCCTCTACATTGCAGCCACCAGTCGGGTCAGCATAGTCATGGTAGTAGAGCGCAAGGAGAAGGACAAAGCATTGCCGGTCCAGAGACCGGTGTATTACTTGAGCGAAGTATTGTCCGCCTCCAAGCAAAACTACCCCCATTACCAGAAGATGTGTTACGACGTGCATTTTGCCGCCAAGAAGCTGAAGCCTTACTTTCAAGATGCATCTGGCCCTTATACCATCTACTACCAACCTCGCACCACCATCAAATCACAAGTACTGGCCAACTTCCTCGTCGATTGGGCCGAGACACAATATTTGGCACCTGCACCAGACTCCACTCATCGGCGGATGCATTTTGATGGTTCCAAAATGCGCACTGGTCTGGGAGCCGGCGTCGTCCTCACCTCTCCCAAGGGCGACAAGATCAAATATGTGTTGGAAGTCCACTTCGCCGCTTCCAACAACATAGCAGAATATGAGGCACTCATACACGGGCTCCGGCTTGCCAAGGAACTCGGCATTCGCCGGATCCTGTGTTATGGTGACTCCGACTTGGTGGTCCAGCAGTCGTTAGGCGACTGGGACGCCAGGGATGCAAACATGGCAAGCTACCGCTTCCTCATACAGCAACCCAGCGGATACTTCGACGGGTGCGAGTTCCTTCATGTGCCAAGAAATGACAACGAGCAAGCAGATGCCTTGGCACGAATTGGCTCCACCCGACAAGCAATACTAGCCGGCGTTGCCCTACGCCGCCTTCTGAAGCCGTCTGTCAAGCCGTCTCCTGATTCAGACTCCATCTTTGTGCCGCCCCCCCGAAGCAGTCGGATCTGACTTGACGATCCCAGAGGCCGGCACGGGGATTTCGATAGGCGGCCCGAGGACTGCTACAGCCGCGCCCGGCCCGGGGACTTCAGAACCCGGCCGGGGGACTTCGGCAGTCGGCCCGGGGACTTCAGCAGTCGGCCCGGGGACTTCTTCAGCACAGCAGGCGGAAGCAGCTCCTAACCCGCCTCCTCCCGGACCAACCGCCCTCATACAAGTTGCAATAGTCGCAGTCGAAGAAATTGCGGCGCCCTCATGGGCTCAGCCAATCCTCAAGTTTTTGGTGAATAAAGAGCTGCCGACCGATGAGGTCTTAGCCCCACAAGTGGAAAGGCGAGCATCAGCCTACACCATATTCAACAAAGAGTTGGTGCGACGAAGCATCACAGGGGTTTATCAGTATTGCGTGGAGTCGGACCAAGGCCAAGCAATACTCAGGGATATCCACCAGGGCGAGTGCGGCCACCACGTGGCTTCAAGATGACTTGTGGCCAAGGCTTTCCGCCATGGGTTCTTCTGGCCGACTGCCCTGGAAGAGGCCAAAGAGCTAGTTCAGAAGTGTCAAGGGTGTCAGAGATTCCGCTCCAAGCCACACCTGTCAGCTTCTGCACTCAAGACCATTCCCATAGCCTGCCCTTTGCTGTATGGGGACTGGATATGGTAGGACCATTCAAGACGGCCCGCGGTGGCATGACTCACTTGCTTGTTGTTGTGGACAAGTTCACCAAGTGGATAGAGGCAAAACTAATCAAGAGGCTGAATGGGCCGACTGTCGTGACCTTCATCGCCGACATCACCACGAGATATGGCATCCCACACAGCATCATCACCGACAACGGCACCAACTTCGTCAAAGGAGCCTTGGCTCGTTACTGTGCAACAGAGGACATCCGCCTGGACTTAGCGTTCGTTGCCCACCCACAGTCAAATGGCCAAGTGGAGCGTGCAAACGGCCGCATTTTGTCTGGCCTCAAACCCCGACTGGTCGAGCCTCTAGAGCGTTGGGCCGGCTGCTAGCTCGACAAGCTACCGGCCATTCTCTAGAGCCTGCGCACAACTCCGAACAAGTCAATGGGCTTCTTGCCCTTCTTCCTCATCTACGGTGCCGAAGCCGTCATCCCGACAGATATTGAGTTCGACTCCCCAAGAGTCACCATGTACACCGAGGCGGACGCCAAGGAGGCGCGAGAAGAGGGCGTCGACTTGCTGGAGGAAGGTCGGCTGTTGGCACTCAGCCGGTCGGCCATCTACCAGTAGAGTCTGCGCCAATACTATAACCGCAAGGTGAAGCCAAGATCCTTCCGGCTGATCCAGCGAACAGTCGGACAGCACAAGCTCTCGGCACCTTGGGAAGGCCCTTTCATCATCAGTAAGGTGTTGGGCAACGATGCCTACTATCTGATCGATGCACAGAAGCCCAGAGCACGCAAGAGGGATGATTCAGGCAAAGAGACGGAGAGGCCATGGAACGCAAACCTCCTCCGAAGGTTTTACAGTTGAAAGCAGTATGTATCACGCTACCTTTTGTATTATGTATAAAGACTCCGGGTTCCCCGAGAAGAGCTCGGGGACTACCCTCTTTTATCTATATGATAAGTGTCATGCCTATGAGAATGTAGTCTATTTCTTCCGCCTGGCACCGGGTTCGACCAGTCGGCCCGGAGCCTCGCCGCCTTCTACAATATGCCGCCTCCTGCAGCCGGACAAGTAGTGTGCCGGCACCAAAAACTTCCTTTGTCAGAAGCCACAGCTCATAGAGCGACTGTATGGTGGGCAAAGGTTGCAAAGCAGTGCCCCACACGAAAGAATGACTAAGGAAGAAAACGCATATTGTAGAGGGCTGATACGTCCATTTTGCATCATGCTTTTATATCGATATTTATCGCATTATGGGCTGTTATTTCACGTTATGTCACATTACTTATGGCTATTCTCTCTTATTTTGCAAGGTTTACCATGAAGAGGGGGAATGCCGGCAGCTGGAATTCTGGATGGAAAAGGAGCAAATATTGGAGACCTATTCTGCGCAACTCCAAAAGTCCTGAAACTCCACGGAATATTTTAAAAGAAATAAAGAAAAATCGTCACCAAAGATGAAGTCCAGGGGGCCCACACCTTGCTCACGAGGGTGGGGGGCGCGCCCCTCCCCCCTGGGCGCGCCACCTACCTCGTGGGCCCCCTGGTGGCTCTCCGACGCCCATCTTCTCCTATATGAAGTCTTTCGATGAGAAAAAAATCAGAAGCAACCTTTCGGGACGAGACTCCACCGCCGCGAGACTCCATCAACATCTTCACCAGCACCATCTCATCTCCAAACCCTAGTTCATCTCTTGTATCCAGTTCTTGTCTCCAAGTCCGGGATTGGTGCTAGTAGGTTGCTAGTAGTGTTGATTACTCCTTGTAGTTGATGCTAGTTGGTTTATTTGGTGGAAGATCATATGTTCAGATCCTTTATGCACATTATATCCCTTCTGATTATGAACATGAATATGCTTTGTGAATAGTTACGTTTGTTCCTGAGGACAAGGGAGAAGTCTTGCTATTAGTAGTCATGTGAATTTTGTATTCGTTCGATATTTTGATAAGATGTATGTTGTCTAACCTCTAGTGGTGTTATGTGAACGTCAACTACATAACACTTCACCATTATTTGGGCCTAGAGGAAGGCATTGGGAAGTCATAAGTAGATGATGGGTTGCTAGAGTGACAGAAGCTTAAACCCTAGTTTATGCATTGCTTCGTAAGGGGCTGATTTGGATCCATATGTTTCATGCTATGGTTAGGTTTACCTTAATACTTTTGTTGTAGTTGTGGATGCTTGCAATAGAGGTTAATCATAAGTGGGAATCTTGTCCAAGTAAGGGCAGTACCCAAGCACCGGTCCACCCACATATCAAATTATCAAGATACCGAATGCGAATCATATGAGCGTGATGAAAACTAGCTTGACAATATTCCCATGTGTCCTCGGGAGCGCTTTTCCTATTATAAGAGTTTGTCCAGGCTTGTACTTTGCTACAAAAAGGATTGGGCCACCTTGCTACACTTTATTTACTTTTTTTACTTGTTGCTCGTTACAATTTATCTTATCACAAAACTATCTGTTACCACTTATTTCAGTACTTGCAGAGAATACCTTGCTGAAAACCGCTTATCATTTCCTTCTGCTCCTCGTTGGGTTCGACACTCTTACTTATCGAAAGGACTACGATAGATCCCCTATACTTGTGGGTCATCAAGACTCTTTTCTGGCGCCGTTGCCGGGGAGTGTAGCGCCTTTGGTAAGTGGAATTTGGTAAGGAAAAATTTCTATAGTGTGCTGAAATTTTCTATCACTTGTTACTATGGAAACTGAATCTCTGAGGGGCTTGTTCGGGGTATCTTCACCCCGTCCAGTAGAGCAAAGAGTTGCCCCTCAACCTACTAAACCTATTGAAAATGAAACTCCTTTTGAATTTCCTTCGGGTATTATGGAAAAGCTGCTGGCTAATACTTTTACAGGAGACGGGACAAAGCATCCCAACGAGGATCTAGGCTATTTGGATGATATTTGTGGATTATTTAAGCTTGCAGGTATACCCGATGATGTTGTTAACAAGAAGGCTTTCCCATTATCTTTGAAGGGAGACGCATCGATATGGTATAGGCTATGTGATGATACGAGATCATGGAACTATAAAAGAATGAAATTGGAATTTCATCAAAAATATTACCCTATGCATCTTGTTCATCGTGATCGCAATTATATATAAATTTTTTGGCCTCGCGAAGGAGTAAGCATCGCTCAAGCTTGTGGGAGGCTTAAATCCATGTTATATTCATGCCCCAATCATGAGCTCTCAAAATTGACAATTCTTCAGAATTTTTATGCTCGGCTCTTTGATAATAATAAAACCATGCTCGATACTTCTTGTGCTGGCTCTTTTATGACGAAGCCTATTGAATTCAGATGGAATTTATTGGATAGAATTAAACGCAACTCTGAAGATTGGGACCTCGACGAAGGTAAGGAGCCAGGTATGACACCTAAGTTTGATTGTGTTAAATCTTTTATGGATACCGATATTTTCCGTAAGTTTAGCACTAAATATGGACTTGACTCTGAGATAGTAGCTTCTTTCTGTGAATCTTTTGCTACTTATGCTGATCTCCCCAAGGAGAAGTGGTTTAAATATCATCCTCCAATATAAGTAAAAGTAGCTGCACCTATTAAAGTTGAAGAAGAAACCATCACTTATAATGATCCTATTGTTCCTACCTCTTATGTTGAGAAACCAACTTTCCCTGCTAGAGTAAAGGATCATGCTAAAGCTTCTACTGTTGTTTGTAAAAGCAATACTAGAACTTATACACCACCTGAGCAAGTCAAAGTAGAACCCAATATTGCTATTGTTAAAGATCTCTTGTCTGATAATATTGATGGGCATGTCATTGAATTCTCTGGTGAAACTGCTAGAATTACTAAACCCTGTGATAGAGATAAACATAGACCCGTGGTAGGCGTGCCTGTTATTTCTGTTAAAATAGGAGATCCTTGTTATCATGGCTTATGTGATATGGGTGCTAGTGCTAGTGTTATACCTTATGATTTATATAAATAAATTAAGCATGAGATTGCACCTGCTGAGTTAGAAGATATTGATGTTACAATTAAACTTGCCAATAGAGATACTATTTCACCAGTGGGAATTGTTAGAGATGTTGAAGTCTTGTGTGGGAAAACTAAATATCCCGCTGATTTTCTTGTTCTTAGTTCTCCACAAGATAGCTTTTGCCCCATTATATTTGGTAGACCCTTCTTAAATACTGTTAATGCTAAGATATACTGCAAAAAGGATGTTGTTACTATTGGCTTGGATAATATGGTTCATGAGTTTAATTTCTCTAAATTTAGTAAACAACATCGTGAGGAAGAATTGCCTAGTAAGGATGAAATTATTGGTCTTGCTTCTATTGTCGTACCTCCTAGTGATCCTTTAGAACACTATTTGCTAGACCATGAAAATGAGATGTTCATGAATGAAAGAAGGGAAATAGATGAAGTATTCTTTGAAAAGAAACCTATTCTGAAACACAATCTGCCTGTTGAAATCCTAGGGGATCCTCCTCCACCCAAGGGTGATCCCGTGTTTGAGCTTAAACCGTTGCCTGATAATCTTAAGTATGCTTATCTTGATGAAAAGAAAATATATTCTGTTATTATTAGTGCTAACCTTTCAAAGCATGAAGAAGAAAGATTATTGAAAACTCTGAAAAAGCACCGTGCCGCTATTGGATATACTCTGAATGATCTTAAGGGCATCAGTCCCACTCTATGTCAACATAAAATAAATTTGGAAGTTGATGCCAAACCAGTTTGTGATCCTCAACGACGTTTGAATCCTAAAATTAAAGAAGTGGTAAGAAAGGAAATACTCAAGCTTCTGGAGGCAGGTATAATTTACCCCGTTGCTGATAGTCAGTGGGTAAGTCCTGTCCATTGTGTCCCTAAGAAGGGAGGTATTACTGTTGTCCCTAATGATAAAGATGAATTGATCCCGCAAAGAATTATCACAGGTTATAGGATGGTAATTGATTTCCGCAAATTAAATAAAGCTACTAAGAATGATCATTACCCCTTACCTTTTATTGATCAAATGCTACAAAGATTATGCAAACATACACATTATTGCTTTCTAGATGGTTATTCTGGTTTCTCTCAAATACCTGTGTCGGCTAAAGATCAATCAAAGACTACTTTTACATGCCCTTTTGGTACTTTTGCTTATAGACGTATGCCTTTTGGTTTATGTAATGCACCTGCTACCTTTCAAAGATGCATGATGGCTATATTCTCTGATTTTTGTGAAAAGATTTGTGAGGTTTTCATGGACGCCTTTTCCGTCTATGGTTCCTCTTTTGATGATTGCTTGAGCAATCTTGATCGAGTTTTGCAGAGATGTGAAGAAACTAATCTTTTCTTGAATTGGGAAAAGTGCCACTTTATGGTTAATGTAGGTATTGTCTTGGGGCGCAAAGTTGCTGAAAGAGGTATTGAAGTTGATAAAGCCAAGGTTGACGCTATTGAAAAGATGCCATGTCCCAAGGACATCAAAGGTATAAGAAGTTTCCTTGGTCACGCCGGATTTTATAGGAGGTTCATTAAGGACTTCTCAAAAATTTCTCAGCCTCTAACTAATTTATTACAAAAAGATGTACCATTTGTCTTTGACGATGATTGTGTAGAAGCATTTGAAATACTTAAGAAAGCATTAGTCTCTGCACCTATTGTTCAGCCACCTGATTGGAATTTACCTTTTGAAATTATGTGTGATGCTAGTGATTATGCTGCAGGTGCTGTTCTAGGGCAAAGAGTTGATAAGAAATTAAATGTTATCGATTATGCTAGTAAGACTCTAGACAATGCTCAAAGAAATTATGCTACTACCGAAAAGGAACTTTTAGCGGTTGTATTTGCTTGTCATAAATTCAGACCCTATATTGTTGATTCTAGAGTAACTATTCATACCGATTGAGGGAGTCCTGGACTAGGGGGTGTCCGGATAGCCGAACTATCATCATCGGCCGGACTCCAAGACTATGAAGATACAAGATTGAAGACTTCGTCCCGTGTCCGGATGGGACTTTCCTTGGCGTGGAAGGAAAGCTTGGTGATACGGATATGTAGATCTCCTACCTTTGTAACCGACTCTGTGTAACCCTAGCCCTCTCCGGTGTCTATATAAACCAGATGGTTTTAGTCCGTAGGACGAACAACAATCATACCATAGGCTAGCTTCTAGGGTTTAGCCTCCTTGATCTCGTGGTAGATCTACTCTTGTAATACCCACATCATCAATATCAATCAAGCAGGACGTAGGGTTTTACCTCCATCAAGAGGGCCCGAACGTAGGTAAAACATCGTGTCCCTTGTCTCCTGTTACCATCCACCTAGACGCACAGTTCGGGACCCCCTACCCGAGATCCGCCGGTTTTGACACCGACATTGGTGCTTTCATTGAGAGTTCCTCTGTGTCGTCACCGATAGGCTCGATGGCTTCTTCGATCATCAACAACGACGCAGTCCAGGGTGAGACTTTTCTCCCCGGACAGATCTTCGTATTCGGCGGCTTTGCACTACAGGCCAATTCGCTTGGCCATCTGGAGCAGATCGAAAGCTACGCCCCTGGCCGTCAGGTCAGATTTGGAAGTTTGAACTTCACGGCTGACATCCGCGGAGACTTGATCTTCGATGGGTTTGGGCCACAGCCGAGCGCGCCGCACTATCACGATGGGCATGATTTAGCTCTGCAGCCAGACAGTGCCTTGGAGGCCGCACACGAGTCTGCTCCGGCCCTCAATTCGGAGCCGGCTGCGCAGATCGAGGACGGGTGGCTAGACACTGCCTCGGGGGCTGCAACCTCTACGGCGATGGAGCCGAATACTGACCTTGTCCCTTGTGAAGCTCGTGACTCCAAGGTGCCGGACTCCTCGCCGGACTCCGAACCTCCCGCGCCCCCTCCAATCGAATCCGATTGGGCGCCGATCATGGAGTTCACCGCTGCGGATATCTTTCAGCACTCACCTTTCGGCGACATCTTGAGTTCACTAAAGTATCTCTCGTTATCAGGAGAGCCCTGGCCGGACTGCGATCAGGACGGTTGGGATGCGGACGATGAAGAAATTCAAAGCCCACCCACCACCCACTTAGTAGCCACTGTCAACGATCTAAACGACATGCTAGACTTCGACTCCGAGGACATCGACGGTATGGATGATGATGCCGGAGATGACCAAGAACCAACGCCTACTGGACACTGGAAAGCCACCTCGTCATATGACATATACATGGTGGATATCCCAAAGGATGGGAATGGCGAGGGAACAGCGGAGGACGACCCCTCCAAGAAATAGCCCAAGCGCCGGCGTCAGCGTCGCCGCTCTAAATCCCGCCATAGCAAGAATGGAGATTCCGGCACCGAAGATAATAATACCCCAGACAGTGCTGAAGACAACCCCCTCTAGCAAGATTCAGCACAGGAGGACGGAGAAGCCAGCCCTCATGAGAGAGCGGCAGACGAAGAGGTAGAGGATGATAATTACATGCCTCCCTCCGGAGACGAGGCAAGCCTCGACGACGACGAATTTGTCGTGCCTGAGGATCCCGTCGAACAAGAGCGTTTTAAACGCAGGCTTATGGCCATGGCAAACAGCCTCAAGAAAAACAAGCAACAGCTTAGAACTGATCAAGATCTGCTAGCCAACAGATGGACTGAAGTCCTTGCGGCCGAAGAGCATGAGCTCGAACGCCCCTCCAAAATCTATCCCAAACGCAAGCTGCTCCCCCAATTAGAGGAGCAGGCATATAAACCTACATCACCAGCGCACAATACGGCTGACCGACCACCTCATGGCCGCGACAGAGAGGCCTCTAGGCCCTCCACTAGAACCATACCCCGGCGTCGCTCGAAAAGCACAAGGGCACAGGGTAACGCTTCGGACTTGCGAGATATATTGGAGGATCCATCTACAGATCGCGTGGGTGCCCCATGATACGTGACGACAACCGTCACGCCGAATACAGCAAGTCCGGCCGGGCTGAACACAGTAGACAAAGCTCTTTTGAGCTTCGTCGTGACATAGCCCACTACAGAGGCGCCGCACACCCACTATGCTTCACAGATGAAGTAATGGATCATCAAATTCCCGAAGGGTTTAAACCCGTGAATATTGAATCCTATGATGGCACAACAGACCCCGCGGTTTGGATCGGAGACTATCTCCTTCATATCCACATGGCCCGCGGTGACGATCTTCACGCCATCAAATACCTCCCACTCAAGCTTAAAGGACCAGCTCGGCATTGGCTTAACAGCTTGCCAGCAGAATCAATTGGGTGTTGGGAGGACCTGGAAGCCGCATTCCTTGATAACTTCTAGGGCACGTATGTGCGACCACCAGACGCTGACGACCTAAGCCATATAATTCAGCAGCCAGATGAATCGGCCAGACAATTCTGGACATGGTTCTTAACTAAGAAAAATCAAATCATTGACTGTCCGGATGCGGAGGCCCTCGCGGCCTTCAAACATAACATCCACGATGAGTGGCTTGCCCGGCACCTAGGACAGGAAAAGCCGAAATCGATGGCAGCCCTCACATCACTCATGACCCGCTTCTGCGCGGGAGAGGACACCTGGCTAGCCCGCAGCAACAACCTCAGCAAAAATTCTGGCAGTCCGGATATCAAGGACCACAATGGCAGGTCGCGTCGCAACAAGAACAAACGCCGCACTACCGGCGACAATAATGAGGATACGACAGTCAATGCCGGATTCAGAGGCTCCAAACCCGGTCAGCGGAAAAAGCCATTCAAAAGAACTACTCCGGGTCCGTCCAATTTGGACCGAATACTCGATCGCTCGTGTCAGATACACGGCACCCCCGAAAAGCCAGCTAACCACACCAACAGGGACTGTTGGGTATTCAAGCAGGCAGGCAAGCTAATTGCCGAAAACAACGACAAGGGGCTGCATAGCGATGACAAGGAAGAGACCCGATCGCCGAACAATAGAGGACAGAAGGGTTTCCCCCCACAAGTGCGGACGGTGAACATGATATACGCAACCCACATACCCAAGAGGGAGCAGAAGCGTGCACTCAGGGACGTATACGCGATGGAGCCAGTCGCCCCGAAGTTCAACCCATGGTCCTCCTGCCTGATCACTTTTGATCGAAGGGACCACCCCACCAGCATCCGCCACGGCGGATTCCCCGCATTGGTTTTAGACCCAATCGTTGATGAATTTGACCTCACCAGAGTCCTGATGGACGGCGGCAGCAGCCTGAACCTGCTTTATCAGGATACAGTGTGCAAAATGGGCATAGACCCCTCAAGGATTAAACCCACAAAGACGACCTTTAAAGGCATCATACCAGGTGTACAGGCCAATTGCACAGACTCAGTTACACTAGAAGTGGTCTTCGGATCCCCGGATAACTTCCGAAGCAAGGAGTTGATCTTCGACATAGTTCCGTTCCGCAGCGGCTATCATGCCCTGCCCGGACGGACCGTGTTTGCAAAGTTCAACGCGGTGCCGCACTATGCATACCTCAAGCTGAAGATGCCAGGCCCTCGAGGAGTCATCACGGTCAACAGAAATACTGAACGCTCTCTCCAAACGGAGGAACATACAGCGGCTCTCGCCGCAAAAGTACAGTGCAGCCTTTTAAGGCAATTCTCGAGTCCGGCCATTAAGCGACTGGACACGGCCAAACGCGCCCGGAGTAACCAACAACAAGACCACCTGGCACGTTCCGAGCACGCGTAGCAATGCGGCCCCAACCCCAGCCCCTGCAAAATTGCAAGACTGGTCCTTCGCGTACACCATTACACTCTGGAGATACCATGGGCATAGGGGGAGGGGCACGACCATGATAGGCCCAGAATGCGGCTTAACCACACCAGGGGCTCTCAAGTGTGTCGTTCTTTTTTTCTCTTTTTATTTTTCTTACCCACAGGACTCCATTCATCAAAGGCCCTGTCCGGCAGTAGACCTGCCGAACTCACGATGCAACAGCTAGGGAAGGAGAAAGGCTACGACGAATATCCAGGTGGTCTCCGTTATGAGCATTAAATCTGCTTTATACACCATTCGGTAGCCTACCCCTGGAGGGGGACATGTTTAATAGTCCCATACCTTGCTTACCGCACTATTTGTATCATTCTGCATTCATACCAGTATTTTTTGAATAAACAATGCAGCACCTTTTTGCTTATAATTGCATTTCTTTCTTATACATATGTTCATTTATGACATGTTGCATCCGTACACTTTGGTACGGCTAAATACACCAGGGGCTTATGTTCCCCACATCATGGTGTGATAAGTCCGAACACTTTCACAAGTGCGGCACCCCGAATTTATAGCATTATATGCATAGGCTCCAAATCATGTCTTGGGTCAATAGTTGGGTTTGCCCGGCTCCCATGTTTTGATACCTTACATTCCATTGTATCGGCTAAGGTAGCACTGGGAGAACCACTGCGATTGCGCCCCAGTTGAGCTGGGCGAGCGCCTCAGTGGAGAAAGCTAAAACTGACCGTCATGATGAGGCGAGAGCCGGTCGCTGTTTGAGAGGTTTTTTCGAGTCCCTAAAGACTTATGCCGCTTAGAGCGAGGAACCGACTTTGTCTGGCCCAGGCGTGGATAGCGCCCCGAATTCGGCTTCTGAACACTAGGGGCTTCGCCGAAATTTAAAATTATAGAGTTCTGTGGCTAAGTGAGAGTGTTCAAGCATTATAAGTCTGGTTGCCTCGTTCGTTGTGTTGAGCGCCTCCCTAGATGGACCCAAAAATGGGAACAAGAGTGCTCAAATTTATCCCGAACACCCCAGCACTCTTGGCATGGGGGCTGAAGCCGACGACTTGCCATCTCTCAGATTTGATAAACGGACGCACAGAAGGTAATATTTTAAATTAACAAGCGTTACTTAGCGCATATGAACAAAGTTTTCAGCGCACAGGATAACAAATTGCGAGTCTACTCAAATATTACATCTTTGGAGTACTCACCCGCAATGATGCGGGCACCCTTCAGGACACTCTTATAATACATCTCGGGCGTGCGATACTCCTTGCCCGGTGGTGGCGCGTCTGTCACAAGCTTCTCAGCATCCATCTTGCCCTATTGCACCTTTGCACGGGCAAGGGCCCGACGGGCACCTTCAATACAGGCGGAATGCTTGATGACTTCAACCCATGGACACGCATCCACCAGCCGCCACACCAGGCCGAAGTAGCTCCCAGGCATGGCCTCTTGGGGCCACAGCCGAACTATGAGGCCATGCATGGCCTCTTCGGCCACCTTGTGGAGCTCGACCAACTGCTTCAGCTGGTCGCTAAGGGGCACCGGATGTCCGGCCTCAGCATACTGAGACCAGAAGACCTTCTCCGTCAAGCTCCCCTCCTCGGCCCTGTAGAAAGCAGCAGCATCGGACATGCCGCGGGGCAGATCTGCGAATGCTCCTGGAGTGCTCCGAATTCGGGTAAGTGATAAGTAATTCACATTCACATGCTTGATTTGCATGAAAAATGCCTTACCCACCGCTATTTTCTTCAATGCCTCGATTTCCTGGAGGGCCTTGTAGGCTTCGGCCTTAGCGGCTTTGGCACTCTCAAGAGCCGATGCAAGCTCGGACTCTCGAGTCTTCGAGTCGCGCTCCAAACTCTCATGTTTTTCCACGAGAGCCTGGGGCTCTTGCTGTACCTCCGCCACCCGCGCCTCCTGCTTCTCTCACTCGGTGCGCTCCGCGGCCGCATTATGTTCGACCGTGGACAACGCCTCCTTCAGGGTCGCCACCTCGCTTGTGGCCCCTGTAATACCCACGTTATCCTTGTCATTCTTCTTGCAACCAAATCCTTTTCTGTAAGGTACAACTTTAATAAGGTGTTACTCACCTTCCTTGTCCTCGAGCTGCTTCTTGGCACGGTCGAGCTCGTTCTCGGACCGCTCGAGGCTTTGCTTCAAAGCATTGACCTCCGCAGTTAGTGCGGCAGAGGTCAGCAGCGCAGCCTGCAATCCCATATTGACATATTTTTTGTGACTCATGCGTATATCTTTTCAGATCCTCAGTCCGGATTTTCTTTCCGAACACCGAACCGAGCATCAGGGGCTACTATCTATGCGGTACTATTTTACATATATTAAAATTCTTACCTCAAAGCCTGTTAGAAGGCTACTGCAGGCTTTGGTCAGCCTGCTTTTGGCGAGCTGAACCTTCTGAATCACCGCACTCATGACAGTGCGGTGTTCTTCTTTGATGGAAGCGCCGTTGAGCGCCTCCAGTAAGTCGTCCGGCGCCTCCGGTTGGACGGTGGCCGCCGGTGTCACAGTCTTGCCCTTCTTACGAAGGGGCCGCCCGCCGGACTCCGGAACCACTGCAGGTTCCGGTGCGGAGTCCGGTGCAAAGTCCGGGAGGTTGCCCTGCGGCACCTTCGGGGCCTCCTCCTCCTGGCGGGTCCCTTCCCGGGATCCCACCTCGCCATCGTCGGCATCGCGGGGGGTTGAGGCGGTCAGAAGGGAATCCATATCTGACGCACCCAAGGACCCGCTCGACAAAGCGGGAAGATCGTCCTTGGGCGGACTGCAGGGTTGTATGCGGCATTAGAAAGATACCATGTGGCGAAAATAAAAATCATGAAGTTATTCGGGAGTCTGGATACTTACGATCTCGCCAGGGGCTTGGCCCTTGAAGGACAATCCTCGTCGTCGTCACCGACGTTGGCAGAACAGTCCGGGGGAAGAGTCCTTCCCTTCTTGGACCCTTCGGCCTCCCTCGTTGGGGAGGCCTTCCTTTTCTTCCCTCCCCCCATGGGGGGAGAGGCCTCTTTCTTCTCCTCCTCCTCGCCTTCGTGGGAGGAGTCCGCCTCGGAGTCATCGGACGATGAGTCCGATAACACCTGAAAACGGGAACTCTTTCGAGTGCCCGTGGCCTTCTTCATGGCCTTCTTCTCTGGCACCACGTGGGGTGCCGGAACCAGCAGCCCCGTCAAGCGGGCGTCCGCTAGATCTTCTAGCAAAGGGGCCGGATAGTTAGTCCGCTCGGCTTTCTTTAGCCAGTCCTATCAAAGGAGAGAGAGTTTAGATCCCGCATAGAGTCAAACTATGGAACACAAGTGTCCCGTAAAGGGTAAAATCGCTTACCTCGCCAGCCTGATGCTGCGAGCTGAATCCGCGATCTTCGGTAGCGTATGCGGGTTCCTCGGCGCCCTTGAACAGCACCCTCCAGGCCTCTTCGTACATAGTGTCGAAGAGCCTGCTCAAGGTCTGGTGCTGTGCCGGATCAAACTCCCACATATTGAAGTCCCGTTGCTGGCATGGGAGAATCCGGCGGATGAGCATGACCTGGACTACATTGACAAGCTTGCGCTTCTTGTTCACCAGCTTCTGGACGCAGGCTTGGA
Source organism: Triticum dicoccoides (assembly GCF_002162155.2). NCBI lineage: Eukaryota > Viridiplantae > Streptophyta > Magnoliopsida > Poales > Poaceae > Triticum > Triticum dicoccoides. The sequence goes on along the minus strand of NC_041385.1, from coordinate 536,010,036 downwards.
GTCCGGTCAGCTCCTACGAATCGCCCCATGTAAGGCCACTCTCTTTCCAGGAGGTGAGCCGTATGGGGATGCCAGATCTAAATTCGGGGGCCACTGCCCATTCAGGGTCACGCGGCTCGGTGATATAGAACCACCCTAATTGCCACCCCTTGATGGTTTCCACGAAGGTGCCCTCGAGCCAAGTAACATTGGGCATCTTGCCAACCATGGCGCCTCCGCACTCCGCTTGGCTGCCCTTCACAACCTTCGGCTTGACACTAAAGATCGTGAGCCACAAGACAAAGTGGGGCTGGATGCAGAGGAAGGCCTCGCACACGACGATAAACACCGAGATGTTGAGGATATAATTCGGGGCCAGGTCATGGAAATCCAGGCCGTAGTAGAACATGATCCCCCCGGACAAAGGGGTGGAGTCGGAAGCCTAGTCTGTGGAGGAAATGGGAAAGGAATACTACCCTCTCATGGGGCTCGGGGGTGGGGATGAGCTGCCCCTTGTCGGGGAGCCGGTGCGCGATGTCGCTGGATAGATATCCGGCGCTGCGCAGCTTCTTGATGTGCCCCTCCGTAACGGAGGAGGCCATCCACTTGCCTCCCGCTCCGGACATAGTTGGAGAAGGTTGAGGTGAGATGTGCGGACGTGGGCGCTAGAGCTCGAGTTCGCGGAGATGGATAAGCAAAGGAGGAAGAAGGCGTAGGTAAAAGGGTGGATCCTTATCCCCTTATATGGGCGGACGAAACCATGCGTCCCCACCGGCCTGATAAAACTCGCTTATCTCCCAAGCGCCGCAATCAATGGCGCGGTTGGGTTACCCACGTCCATATTGATGGGAATCCCGGAATAAGGGGAACACGATCTCTGCTTCGACAAGACGTGCCAAGGAAACCGCTTCGCTAAACGCGCTGAGGTGGTATAACAAAAACGATTTGAGTAAAGGCTTGGTTGTGGTGTGACATCACGCCACAAAATATGTCAGCAGATTGAACTTGTGTAAATGTTATTCTCTCTACGGTGGTATTTTGCAGAGCCGGACACTATCCTGGTGTTCACAATCTTCTATGAATTATTCGGAGGAGGAACCCACCTTGCAATGGCGAAGACAATGTGCGCACCGGACTCGTCGTCATTGAAGCCTGGTTCAGGGGCTACTGAGGGAGTCCTGGACTAGGGGGTGTCCGGATAGCCGAACGATCATCATCGGCCGGACTCCAAGACTATGAAGATACAAGATTGAAGACTTCATCCCGTGTTCGGATGGGACTTTCCTTGGCGTGGAAGGCAAGCTTGGTGATACGGATTGGTGATACGGATATGTAGATCTCCTACCTTTGTAACCGACTCTGTGTAACCCTAGCCCTCTCCGGTGTCTATATAAACCGGATGGTTTTAGTCCGTAGGACGAACAACAATCATACCATAGGCTAGCTTCTAGGGTTTAGCCTCGTTGATCTCATGGTAGATCTACTGTTGTAATACCCAATCATCAGTATCAATCAAGCACGATGTAGGGTTTTACCTCCATCAAGAGGGCCCAAACCTGGGTAAAACATCGTGTCCCTTGTCTCCTGTTACCATCCGCCTAGACGCACAGTTCGGGACCCCCTACCCGAGATCCGCCGGTTTTGACACCGACACCGATCATGCTGCTATTAAATATCTTATGGAAAAGAAAGATGCTAAACCTAGACTTATTAGATGGGTTCTCTTGCTGCAAGAATTTGATTTACATAATGTTGATAGAAAAGGAGCCGAGAACCCCGTTGCAGACAAGTTCTCTAGGCTAGAGAATGTTCTTGATGACCCACTACCTATTGATGATAGCTTTCCTGATGAACAATTAAATGTCATAAGCACTTCTTGTAGCACTCCATGGTATGCTGAGTATGCTAATTATATTGTTGCCAAAATTATACCACCTAGCTTCACATACCAACAAAAGAAAAAGTTCTTTTATGATTTGATATATTACTTTTGGGATGACCCACATCTTTATAAAGAAGGAGTAGATGGTGTTACTAGATGTTGTGTACCTGAGTATGAATAGGAGCAGATCCTACGCAAGTGTCACTCCGAAGGTTATGGAGGACACCACGCTGGAAATAGAACTGCACATAAGGTATTGCAATCTGGTTTTTATTGGCCTACTCTCTTCAAGGATGCCCGTAAGTTTGTTTTGTCTTGTGATGAATGTCAAAGAATTGGTAATATTAGTAGACGTCAAGAAATGCCTATGAATTATTCACTTGTTATTGACCCATTTGATGTTTGGGGCTTTGATTATATGGGACCTTTTCCTGCCTCTAATGGTTACACTCATATTTTAGTTGCTATTGATTATGTTACTAAGTGGGTAGAAGCTATTCCAACTAGTAGTGGTGATCATAACACTTCTATTAAAATGCTTAAGAAAGTTATTTTTCCGAGGTTTGGAGTCCCTAGATTCTTAATGACTGATGGTGGTTCACACTTTATTCATGGTGCTTTCCGTAAGATGCTTGCTAAATACGATGTTAATCATATAATTGCATCTCCATATCACCCGCAGTCTAGTGGTCAAGTAGAATTGAGCAATAGAGAGCTCAAATTAATTTTGCAAAAGACTGTCAATAGGTCTAGAAAGAATTGGTCCAAAAAAATGAATGATGCATTATGGGCCTATCGAACTGCGTACAAAAATCCTATGGGTATGTCTCCGTATAAAATGGTTGATGGAAAAGCATGTCATTTACCTCTTGAACTAGAACATAAGGCATATTGGGATATCAAAGGGCTCAATTATGACTTCAAACTTGCCGGTGAGAAGAGGTTGTTTGATATTAGCTCACTTGATGAATGGAGAACCCAAGCTTATGAAAATGCCAAGCTGTTTAAAGAAAAAGTTAAAAGATGGCATGACAAAAGGATACAAAAGCTGAGTTTAATATAGGTGATTACGTATTACTATACAACTCTTGTTTAAGATTTTTTGCAGGAAAACTTCTTTCCAACTAGGAAGGTCCTTACGTTATCGAGGAGGTCTATCGTTCCAGTGCCATAAAAATCAAGAACTTCGCAGGCACAAATCCGAAGGTGGTAAACGGTCAAAGAATCAAACACTATATCTCAGGTAATCCTATAAATGTTGAAACTAATGTTATTGAAACCGTAATCCTGGAGGAATACATAATGGACACTTTCCGGAACGTTCCAGACTCCAAAAAGGAATAGGTATGTGGTATGGTAAGTAAACCGACCCCAAAACAATTTTTAAAGCAATATTTCTCCATTTTGGAATATTTAGAAAAATAGAAAAATAAGTAGCAGTCCGGGGAGGACATGAGGCCTCCACGAGGGTGGAGGGCACGCCCCCCTACCTCGTGAGCACCCCGTGTGCCCTCCGGACTCCGTTTTCTTGCACGTTACGTATTTTGGTCGGTAAAAATTCATTATATATTCTCCCGAAGGTTTTGACGACCGTATCACGCAAATATCCTCTGTTTTCGTTTCGAGCTGTTTCCGTTGCAGATTTATGGATTCCGGAGACTCGATCATCCTCCTATGAGGGTGAGCCTGTACCATGGAAGGTGGACGACAAGCTTGCATCATCAACAACACCTCCACCACCGACAACAAAGAAGGTGACATAATCACATGGGTATGGGCACTCCCCTTGGCAACTTCCAAGCTTGGGGGAGGTGCCCCGGTATCGTATCACATCATAACTCCTATCTTTATCGTTTTTCTTAGTTTGATCCTATTAGTAGTATATTGATTTAGTAGAATAAAAGTCATGGCATGATCTAGTTTTGAAGTTTTGCTTTATGATCCCTCTATGCAATCGAGTCCGTGAGCTATATATAATAAAGATTAGTGTTGAGTCAAGGGCTTGGTTATTTTGCCATGATCTTGGGTAAATAAAAGAAAAGAATAAAAAGAAACAAGGAGTTCATATTGATCTTATTGAGAGTAATAACTTTACATAGAAAGAGTATGATGATTAAAAAGTTGTTCGGAGTTGGCAAATATAGCTTTGGTCATCGTAGCAATTAATAGGAAGTAATAAGGAGAGAGAGGTTTCACATATAGATATATTATAATTGACATCTTTTATGATTGGGAACACTCATTAGGATATGACATGCTAAAGAGTTGATGTTGGACAAGGAAGACAACGTAATGAGTTATGTTTTCTTACATCTGAGATAAAGTATGTTGTCATGGTTCCTCTAACATGTTGAGCTTGCCTTTCCCCCTCATGCTAGCCAAATTCTCAGCACCAAGTAGAGATACTACTTGTGCTTCCAAATACCCTTAAACCAGTTTAGCCATGAGAGTCCACCATATCTACCTATGGATTGAGTAAGATCCTTCAAGTAAGTTGTCATCGGTGCAAGCAATAAAAATTGCTCTTTAAATATGCATGACTTATTAGTGTAGAGAAATAAGCTTTGTACGAACTTGTTGTGGACACAATAAAAGCGACGAACTGCATAATAAAGGTTCACATACAAGGGGCAATATAAAGTGACGTTCTTTTGCATTAAGATTTTGTGCATACAACCTTAAAAGTGCATGGCAACCACTGCTTCCCTCTGCGAAGGGCCTATCTTTTATTATTATCTTCTATCTTATGTAAAGAGTCACGGTGATCTTCACCTTTCCTTTTTCATTTTATCCTTTGGCAAGCTCAGCATGTTGGAAAGAATATGATATATATATCCAACTGGATGTAGGGGAGCATGAATTATTATTGTTGACATTACCCTTGAGGTAAAAGGTTGTGGGGCAAAACTATAAGCCCCTATCTTTCTCTGTGTTCAATTAAAACTCCGTAACCACAAGTATTGCGTGAGTGTTAGCAATTATGCAGGACTAAGTGATAGTTGAGTATGTGAACTTGCTTTTAAGCTCTGACATAGACTCTTTCCACTGTTATGATAAATTGCAATTGCTTCAATGACTGAGGTTATAAATTGTTAGTGCACAATAAGGTTTCCGATTCATACTTTTGCACGTTGTGGAAAGATCATCATTTGAACATGAGCAATCATATGACAAAATCTATTTATGTTGCTATTATGAAAATAATCATGATGCCTTCATGTCTATATTTTATTTTTATCGACGCCTCTACCACTAACCATGAGGACATATTTATTGTTATCGGCTTTTCGCTTGAGGACAAGCGAGGTCTAAGCTTGGGGGAGTTGATACGTCCATTTTGCATCATGCTTTTATATCGATATTTATCGCATTATGGGCTGTTATTTCACGTTATGTAACATTACTTATGGCTATTCTCTCTTATTTTACAAGGTTTACCATGAAGAGGGGGAATGCCGGCAGCTGGAATTCTGGATGGAAAAGGAGCAAATATTGGAGACCTATTCTGCGCAACTCCAAAAGTCCTAAAACTCCACGGAATATCTTATAAGAAATAAATAAAAATCATCGCCAAAGATGAAAGCCAGGGGGCCCACACCTTGCTCATGAGGGTGGGGGGTGCGCCACTCCCCCTGGGCGTGCCCCCTAACTCATGGGCCCCCGGGTGGCTCTCCGACGCCCATCTTCTCCTATATGAAGTCTTTCGATGAGAAAAAAAATCAGAAGCAACCTTTCGGGACGAGACTCCGCCGCCACGAGGCGGAACCTTGGCGGAACCAATCTAGGGCTCCGGCAGAGCTGTTCTGCCGGGGACACTTCCCTCCGGGAGGGGGAAATCATCGTCATCATCATCACCAACGCTCCTCTCATCGGGAGAGGGCAATCTCCATCAACATCTTCACCAGCACCATCTCATCTCCAAACCCTAGTTCATCTCTTGTATCCAATTCTTGTCTCCAAGTCCGGGATTGGTGCTAGTAGGTTGCTAGTAGTGTTGATTACTCCTTGTAGTTGATGCTAGTTGGTTTATTTGGTGGAAGATCATATGTTCAGATCCTTTATGCACATTATATCCCTTCTGATTATGAACATGAATATGCTTTGTGAGTAGTTACGTTTGTTCCTGAGGGCAAGGGAGAAGTCTTGCTATTAGTAGTCATGTGAATTTGGTATTCGTTCGATATTTTGATAAGATGTATGTTGTCTAACCTCTAGTGGTGTTATGTGAACATCGACTACATAACACTTTACCATTATTTGGGCCTAGAGGAAGGCATTGGGAAGTAATAAGTAGATGATGGGTTGCTAGAGTGACAGAAGCTTAAACCCTAGTTTATGCGTTGCTTCGTAAGGGGCTAATTTGGATCCATATGTTTCATGCTATGGTTAGGTTTACCTTAATACTTTTTTTGTATTTGCGGATGCTTGCAATAGAGGTTAATCATAAGTGGGATGCTTGTCCAAGTAAGGGCTGTACCCAAGCACCGGTCCACCCACATATCAAATTATCAAAGTACCGAACGTGAATCATATGAGCGTGATGAAAACTAGCTTGACGATATTCCCATGAGTCCTTGGGAGCGCTTTTCCTATTATAAGAGTTTGTCCAGGCTTGTCCTTTGCTACAAAAAGGATTGGGCCACCTTGCTGCACTTTATTTACTTTTGTTACTTGTTGCTCATTACAATTTATCTTATCACAAAACTATCTATTACCACTTATTTCAGTACTTGCAGAGAATACCTTGCTGAAAACCGCTTATAATTTCCTTCTGCTCCTCGTTGGGTTCGAATTCTTACTTATCGAAAGGAATACGATAGATCCCCTATACTTGTGGGTCATCAAGGCGACATCGCACCTAGCCGTCTGGCTGCTTGGCAGTCAGACGGCCGGCCTCCGCTTTTACTACCAAAAACTGCGAATGGCTAAGTCCTAGCCCCCCTCGCAAACGGCTAGAGTGCTCGAATCATCCACGGTCCACAGAGCGGCCGACCAGCTGGTAAGAGCATAGCCAAGAGTTGGCGGTAAAGGAAAAAACCAAGGAGAAAAAGGGAAAAAAGGCTGGAGGTCGGCACAACAAGCATAAGCAATGACAAATATTTACATGGATAAAGGCCTCTGGCCAGCATTCAAACAGAGTTTTGATATACACCCCGTGGGTGGAGTTGCACGAATTTAACAAAATGTTCAGAGAAGCAAGCAGAAGCAGATAAAACCCTAAGGAGCAGCAGAAGATTCCGGCTGGGCGGTGCCAGTTGGCGCAACGGAAGACTCCGGCTGGGCGGTGCCGGCTGGTGTAGCAGAAGGATCCGGCTGGACGGTGCTGGATGGTGTGGCCGAGGACTCTGGCTGGACGCTGGAGTCAGCTGCACCACCTGGCGCAGTAGGCGGCTCCATCCGAACGGAGGAATCACCAGCAGCAGGCAGGGCGTTGGAGTGGTGGAGGGCGGAGTCGATGGCGTCCGTCGGAGGAGCGGGCGGCGGGGCGGCCCCACTTGGACGCCCCCAGTAGTGGGCGGCACCTCGGTGCAAGGCTCGTTGCTTGAGTCCCGGTCAGGCTGGGGCTGACCGTCCGCCCCGACCTCCGGCAGGTCGACGTCGCTCTCCTCGTCTTCCTCCTCCTCCTCCTCCTCTTCCTCCTCCCTGTCTTCCCCTTCTTCGCTGGAATCGATGACTTCAGCTGAATCTTTGCTGTCCTCCGGGTTTAACCCGAGCCACTCTTGTAGAGCGTCGCCGCCTTCCTCGACCACCTTCGGGACAAACAGACTAGTGTCGGTGAAGTCGGCGATCGCTGCCGCCCTGTTGACGAGCTCAGCTTCCACTGCCGCCAGCTCCTCCTGCGCCTCCAGTCGGAACGTGGCCAACTGGGCTAGATCTAGCCCAGGGTACCACACCTTGACGAATTCCAAGGCCCGGCGTGCCCCTGCCCAGGCTGCTAAGCCTTTCCAGGCTTCCAGGCGGCTGGCCGCCACCTCCAGCCAGTCGGCAGTCCGACTTGGGGTGCGCGGAGCCGGCAAGCTTGGCCAGAGGGCGGAGATCGCCTGGGCTCCGATGTGTTGGAGGCGGCGTAGCACGCGGTTAGCAGGTCGAAGCCGGGCCTGAATGCTGAGGACCTGTTTGCCAAGAGTCCGGGGAGCATCAGCGGCAATCTGCGCACCCTCCGCCCTTCAATCCTCGCGCTGGGCCTCGATCATTTGGATTGCAGCTACAGAATGGCCCGGGAAGAAGTCTGTCCGGGCGGAAGAAGAAAAAGGTCAAGGCTATAAGCAGGGGCCGACAGTTCAAAACAAGAAACCAAGAGAATAAGGATTACCATTGACCAAGTCTTCGATGCTGCTGAAGCAGGCCGTCATCTAGGCCTCCTTGTCGGCCCAGGCGGAGCGCTCGATCTCAAACTCGGCGAGGAGGCCGGTCTCCGTCGTCTTCACCTTCAGTTGGGCCGCCTTGAGGGTTTCCGCCTGCTCGGCAAGTTGGGCGACCAGGCGGTCCTACTCCTCCGCCAGCTTATTGCACTCCGCCTCCATGCCACGCAGGGCGGTGTTGGCTTCGCCCAGCTGCTACTGCAGGGCGGCATTGGCCTCCGAAGAAAGAAAGAAAAGGAAAAGGCATCAGTCAAGCGGACAAGGCAAAGGAAAGAAACAACCGAGGAGATTCAGCCCGACTGCTCAGCAGTCGGCCCGAACCTTGGGGAGTACAACCCACAGGTGCGCCAGCGCGCCCCCGCGAAGAAAGAAGATAGAAACTTAAGCCGGCTCTCAGCCAGATGGGCCATTTGCGTCTCCAGCTCCCGAACCTTGGAGTTGTAGGCGATCGCGCGGAGATTGTGATAGTCCTGCAGAAGAGACATCAGATGAAGTCAGCAGTCGACAATCGCAAGATAAAGTTCCGACCCGCCTGCTCAGCAGCCGGCCCGGAACTTGGGGACTACACCCAGTTGGTGCGCTTGCGCGCCCCCACGAGAAAAGCAAGAGGATCAACCGAAGAAGAAACCCAAAGACAACTTACGCGGCTGGCGGTGCGCGACTCCAAGTAGGCCTCATTGCAGCGCTTGAGCGCCTCCGCCTCTGCCCGGAGCATGGCCTGGACGTCAAGAGACGCCTGGTAAAGGGCGCCGGTCCCGCCCCCGTGTATCTACCCCAAGGGCGCGGCGCTGGAAGCCTCGGTATCGGGGCCGATGAGCTCGTGGCGCCGATCTCGTGCGGCCGCGGTGCTGAGGCCGCCTTCTCCAGACGGCGGCGCATGGGGATGCGGACCATAGGAACCAGGTCCGTTACCACCGTATTTTTGATCGGCGGCACCGGTGGCACAACCGGTTGCTCGTCCCATGGCTCGCTGGCTGGCGGAGGCGGCGGGGGCGGGGGCGGTGGCACAAAGACGTCCGGCATGGCTACATCGCCGCCCTCCCGCTCCCGGATCGGGTAGTCTCCGCCGGCTCCCCCGGCCGTCGCCTCGAATTCAGGCGGAGGCGGCGCGGTGTTCAGGTTCGCCACGAGCAGCGGCTCTTGGCGGCGTACGGCCTCCGTGAGCCGCTCCTTCTCCGCGGCCTGGGCTTCCGCCTGCGCCAGTGCCCTCTCAGCAGACGCGGCGGACAAGGCCGCCTGCTCCCTTGCCAGGCGGTCGGCCTCTTCCTCACGCGCCTCCCGCGCATTCCGTTCTGTCGCCTCCCAGAGGTCGGCGACCGGGTCGATCCGCCGACTGGTTGAGGAGGTCGCTGCCGACCTGAGGATCGAGGCGGCGCTCGACTTCTCGATGGTTAGCGAGGCCCTGAAACAAGAAGACAAGTTGGAAGGCTCTGACGCTAGATTGACGAAAATACAAGGAGTGAGGGAAGGATACTTACGCTGACACCATAACAGGCACCTTCGGCTGCCTCTGATATTGGGCCACCTTGGCCGCAGCTTCTTTCCGCCAGGTCGCTGCGGCCTGGTTCTTGGGATTTTTCGGAGCGCTGTCGAACAGGGTCGCGCCCTGGTTCCGCTTGCGCTTGCCACCATGGGCGGGCGGTCCAGAAGAGGGGCCGGCACCGATGGTGGCGGAGCTCCGGGCAGGGCGCGGTTTGTCTTCGTCTTCGTTGTCGTCAGGCCATGCCCCCACGCCGCCGCCTGCTCCACTACCACCGTCCGCCCTGCCGCCACCGTCTGTCGCGTCGTCGGCCAGGGCGGCCGCCCCCAAGTCGGGGTCGTCCAAGTCGCTCTCCGCCCTGTCCGGCTGGAGGTCATCACCCGGCCCCAGGAGGGCGGCCGTAGCCTCGGATATGTAAATCTGCAACCAAGAAGGAGCTGCGTCATGAAGAGAAATGAACCTGAAGGAAACAGTTCAAAGGACAAAATGAAGAAACTTACAGCAGGCGGTGGATTGTGGCGAGAGTACGGCCGCTTCCCGTACCGCCACTCCTTCTCCGACACTTTGAGGTCGGAGATCTTGTTTACCATCCATGCAACTTCATCGGGCGGCATCCCTTTCATGCATAGCCACCACGGATCATGGTGTCCGCCCATCCGGAAGATCGGATGAGGGCGGCTCTGGAGCGGGAGGACCCAGCGCTCGACGAAGGAGACGAGGAGGTCGGAGGCCACGAGGCCCTCCGACTCCTGGAGCACTCGGAGTCGGCCAATGGCGGCCGCCGCGTCCGCCGACACCGACTTCGGTTTCTACCCCCAGGTGGGCCGAGCCCCAGTGGGGGGCCGGCCTCATAGGTCGGCAGGTTGAGGAAGTCAGCAGCCGGGTCCACGTTCTCGACGTAGAAGTAGGACTGCTGCCACATCTTCACCAACTGCGCCAGCTTGATGACGGGGAAGGCGTTCCGCTTCGCCGGTCGGCGCACGACAACAAAGCCCCCGCACTCGGCCGCCGTCTCCTTGGCGGAGGTGTCGAGCTTCCCGTAAAAGAACGCTCCCCACAGCTCGAATGTGGGGAGGACGCCGATGTAGCCCTCGCACGCTGTGATGAAGGCGGAGAGGAGAGTCATGACGTTGGGCGTGAGGTGGTGAGGCTAAAGATGGTAGAAGTCGAGGAAGGAGCGGAAGAAGCCGCTCACTGGAAGGCCGAAGCCGCGGAGGAAGTGCGAGCGAAAGACGACCCGCTCGCCTTCCTGCGGCGCCGGCGAGATCTCTGTCTCCGGCGGCACCCGCGCATTGACGAATGCCGCGCTGGGCATCCGGCGCGTGTCGCGGAGGAAGGAAATGTGATCTTCGATCACGGTCGACCCGTCCCAATCGCCACCTCTCTCGCGTGCCATGGCTTCCGGCCAGCGGCGTGGAGAGGGGAAGTGCGACAACAGCGGGCGACGGCGGCGGTGCTACGGTGGCACAGAGCGGCAGCAGCGGTAGCGGTGGATAAGCAAGAAGAAGAAGAAGAGTGGGAGGGGCAGAGAGCTTTGCCGCACCTCTCCTCCCTCCCTACCTATAGCCCTTGGGCTACGAAGCCGAGGGGGCGGGACACGGGTCGTGGGATTAACTGCACCTACGTCCCCACGGTCCCTGTTTCCCGCGCGCATTCACCACGCCGTTAATAGTCGTGGGGAATGGAAACCGTCTCCTTCGGCGTAGTGGATCCACCCGGTTGCCGAGGCATGGTAGTGGCGGGCCCGGCCCAGTGTCATGTCCCGTCTAAAACGTGGGGTGGCAGGCCGACCAGGCTGACATGCGCCGCGTGGCGCGTCCGTGGCGGGCGGCGGCCTGGGAAGCTTAGCAGGCATGCCACCTACCTCCTACCTTAAAGTTCAAAAACCAATCGTACAAGCTTCGCCTGGAAGAAGTCGGCCTCAGCAGTCGGCTGGCCGCACGGCGGACCGGCACCTTCCCGGAGCCTGGTGAGGGAGGAAGCCGCTGAGGCTTCGCGGCCCCTCAACTGCGGTGCCTCACCGGCTTCGGGGACTACTGTCGGAGTGGTGGGCCCCGAGTAGGCTCACCCGAGTCCCAGGATTTATCAAGACTTTGGGCCAGCTCCGCCTAGCTGGACCCCAAGCTGAAGCTCCACCCTCTAGGGCCGGCTGGCTCAACAGCCGGCTGCCAGAGGGCGGCCGACCCAAGTCTATGGCGCTCCAAGTGACCGGCTCCTGGCGGCCGTCCTCCGGAGAGGGCGGCAACGGGCAGGCGGCGACCTCACGACTACGGTGCGGCCGAGCCCCCATCGAGAGTATAAGTCAGAGCATGGCTACAGTGAAGCACGTCGCCTCCAACGCTCAGGACGGGCATGGCTACAGTGCTCCGTACAGACGGAGATCTCCGCACGACGGAGCACTATGCCATATCTACCGTGACGTTGCTTCGGGCAGGCGGAGCCCTGTTCCCCACGACGGCCTGTCGGTATGGCCTACTGGAGGCGGGCCCTATCGGGCAGTGACCTCAAGGAAGACGGCGGAAGCTCGACGAGATGGATTTGAGAGGGGCCTGCCTCGAGCAGGCGGTCGACCCTTGTCCCGAGGCGAGCACACCATTAAGCAGATAAGACCAGGTGTGGCTATAGTAGCCTCCCACTAGGCGGCGGGACTGTAGCCACGCTAAGATGACCAAGCTCCCATCACCAATGACACGGCTACAGTAAGCAGCCACCAACCAGTCGGCGGGGCCCACGAGGCGGTGGGCCCCAACGGTCGGCGGAGAAGCCGGAGGCTGGAGACACTGACAGCCGGGCCCACCACCCGGACGAATTATCATTGTACCCCTGGGGGGTAGGCCTATATAAACCCCCCAGGTCACCCATGCAAACGGTTCCCACTCCATTAGAACTAGCCACTCCCCTAGAGCAGGAAGAGAGCTAGCCTTGCCTCCTTCTGCCTCTAGCAAGCAGCTCGAGGAGCACCTTTGTATCACTTGTGCCTTAGTGATCATGTAGAGACCCCGTAGAGCAGGACTAGGGGTGTTATCCCCTAGGAGATCCCCGAACCTGGGTAAAGTACGCCGGCGTTCGTGTCTACGCCTTATCCCGCTTCCAGGCACCGGCGACATTCTACTCGCTCCCACCATGATAAGTCATCCATTGTCATATGTTGCACCCAACCCCCGACACTAAGTACTGTTGAAAAACAATTCATATTTTGTTTTTGCACTGTGTCTACTGTAATATAACTTTTCCATGGCTTAATCCACTAATATAAATTGATAGATTCATCAAGACAAGCAAACTATGCATCAAAAACAGAATTTGTCAAAAATAGAACAGTCTGTAGCAATCTGAAAATCCACCATACTTCTGTCACCCCAAAAATTCTACACAAATTAGCAAACATAAAGAAGTTGTATAGCAAGATAGTGCAAAAAGAATCAGAACCAAATGATTTTCCAGGTAAAAATGTAAAATCGTGCACTACAGCCAAAGTTTCTGTCCTGCACCGTACAAATCAACAAGCATTGTAAACATCCTAAAGGCAAACCTTAGTACATTAATTTTATAATACAATCGAATTGTACAAGGGGATAATTTTTTGTTGAAAATTTTCTGTAATCAAGATTCACAAAGTTTTCGTGAGCATGAACAAAGTTCAAGGCTAGCTCCCACTTCAACAATGCCTGTCTTTCTCACTTTCACTTTCCTTTTTGAAAAGTTTTTAGGTTCCTCTCTTTATTTTTTTGTTTTTAAACTATATAAAAGCACTCAAAAGAAATAAATGACTCTCTAAAACTTCCGGGTTGTCTCCCTGGCAATGCTTTCTTTGAAGCCATTAAGCTAGGCATTTAGTGCTCAAGTAATGAATCCACCTGGATCCCAAGGTATATCAAAGCCAATTTTAATTAACAATGATTTGTAATTTAGTAGTGAGGACAAAGTAACATATATCATGCAACAATGAAGTCTAACTCTCTTTCTATGCATCGGCATGTCATAAAAGAACAATTCACGCACACCAAGTAAAGCCTAATGCATAGTATAAGCAGTTCCTTGCAATTCTATCCTATTGGAAACATAGAGAGGTGGAGACATAGTTCCTCTCTCATAATAATTGCAAGTAGGAGCAGCAAGCACATCCATATTATATATATCAAAATCATCATGTGCAACGGTAAAAGGCAACCCATCAATATAATCCTTGCTAAGCACAAACTTCTCCGATATAGTGTAGTCGGGAGAATTCAAAAAGATAATAGGACTATCATGCGTGGGTGCAATAGCAACAATTTCATGTTTAACATAAGGAACTATAGCAAGTTCATATCCATAAGCATAATTCATATTGGTATCTTGGCCACAAGTATAACAAGCATCATCAAAAAGGGACATTTCAAACAAATTCAAGGGATCATAGCAATCATCCTTCGGTAAGCACGAAGGGGAATTAAATAATGTATGAGTTGGAGGGTTAATCTCATTAGAAGGTGGGCACAGGTAGCTAATCCGCTGTTCCTCCTTTTGTTCTTCGCTCTCCTCATCATCTTTTTCATCCAATGAGCTCACTGTTTCATCAATTTCTTCTTCCATAGCTTCCTGCAAAATATTAGTCTCTTCTTGGACAGCGGAGAAGTCCTCAATATATGGTTTAACATAGGCATTAGAAGCATAATTATCATAACAATATTGAAATATGGCAAAAAGATTAGATTTGTAAAGAGTAGCATCATACTTTTCAATCAAAGAGGCAACCTCATAAGCACCTTTAAAAGCAACAAATTATTCAATTTGTTGAACATCATAGTAATTGTAAACACCCTTACCATACGAAGATACGATTCCATTATCACTAAACAAGCATTGATAGGGTAGGTGTTTCTTAGGGTCTTCAGAACAACAAGTAAACTCATATATTTCACATAAATTCCAAGCATAGCATTGCAAACGTTGAATTTGATCCCATAATAGTTTCCCTTTTTCAGATATACGGTGTCGCACAAAACAAGCATGCTCATCTAAAGATTTTCCCGCAACTAAACTAGTGGGGGTTTCAGCACGAGCACAAAGGGATCGAAGATGATCCAAGTAAAAAGCTTCAGGAGTGTGATAGATTTTGAGTGGTTCTTCAACCACTGGTTCAGCAGGTACAACTAATTTTTTGGTATTTTGTGTTTCCTACCCATAGCTAAAGATAGAAAACAACTAAGAACAGCAAATAAAAATTACTTAGTGATAAAGCAAACAAGCACACATGAGAATATTCACCCCACGCTATGACTCCCCAGCAACGGCGCCAGAAAAAGGTCTTGATGACCCGCAAGTATACGGGATAGTTGTAGCCTCTTTCGATAAGTAGGAGTGTCGAACCCAACAAGGAGCTAAAGGTAGAACAAATACTCTCTCAAGTCCTATCGGCCACTGATACGACTCTATGCACGCTTGACGTTCGCTTTACCTAGAACAAGTATGAAACTAGAAGTACTTTGTAGGTGTTGTTGGATAGGTTTGCCAGATAATAAAGAACACATAAATAAAAGCTAGGCGATGTTTAGATAAAGATGCAATAAAGTAAATATAGTGAGTGTGGAAAAGTGGTGGTAGGAGTTGTGAAATTGTCCCTAAGCAATTGACTATGTTACTAGATCAGTAATCACTATTGCAATTCTATTTGAGGGAGAGGCATAAGCTAACATACTTTCTCTACTTGGATCATATGCACTTATGATTGGAACTCTAGCAAGCATCCGCAACTACTAAAGATTCATTAAGGTAAAACCCAACCATAGCATTAAAGTATCAAGTCCCCTTTATCCCATACGCAACAATCCCCTTACTCGGGTTTGTGTTTCAGTCACTCACGTAACCCACTATAAGCGAATCATGAACGCATTGCAACACCCTACAGCGGGAATCCCTCACGCTTGCGCGACATGGAGGGCACCATAGGAGAGCACCAATAATAAAACATACAACTCAAACCAATCATAGCAATTCACCAATCACCGATAGGACAATAGAAATCTACGCACACATCATAGGATGGCAACACATCATTGGATAATAATATGAAGCATAAAGCACCATGTTCAAGTAGAGGGTACAGCGGGTTGCGGGAGAGTGGACCACTGGATATAGATGGGGGAAGGTGATGGAGATGTTGGTGAAGATGATAGAGGTGTTTGTGAAGATCGGGTGATGTTGATTGCCCCCGGCGGCGTTCCGGCGCCACCGGAAGCAAGGGGGAGAGATCCCCCCTTCTTCTTCTTCTTCCTTGACCTTCTCCCTAGATTGGAGAAGGGTTTCCCCTCTGGTCCTTGGCTCCCATGGCGTGGGAGGGGCGAGAGCCCCTCCGAGATTGGATCTATCTCTTTGTTTCTGCGTTCTCAGATTCTACCCCTTCACCATTTCTTTTATATCTGGAGATCCGTAACTCCGATTGGGGTGAATCTTTCGCCCAGATTTTTCTCGTAAAATTAGCTTTCTTGCGGCAAAAGAAGAGCATCAACCGCCTTACGGGGGCCCCACGAGAGTCCAGGGCACGCCCAGAGGGAGGGCGCGCCCCCTGTCTCGTGGCCACCCCGGACACCGTTTCGCATTGATTTCACTTCCCAAAAATCATAAACATTCCAAAAAAAATCTCCATCCATTTTTATCCCGTTTGGACTCCGTTTGATATTGGGTTTCTGTGAAACAAAAAACATGCAACAGACATCAACTGGCACTGGGCACTGGATCAGTATGTTAGTCCCAAAAATAGTATAAAAAGTTGCCAAAAGTAAATGAAAGTTGAATAACATTGGCATGGAACAATCAAAAATTATAGACATGATGGAGACGTATCAATGTCATCCACTCATTGGACAGAAGACGCCTATGATACGGCGACACGTGGCATGACCCATCAAGTTTAAATGGTCTGGCCCAACTAAAGGCCCACAAGATTTTGCAGACCATAATGGGCCGGCCGAGTTAAAGGCCCATGAGATTTATTGAACCATAATGGGCTGGCCCAGCTAAAGGCCCACAAGATTTCGCGGGCCATAATAGGCCGGCCCAGGTAAAGGCCCACAAGATTTTTGTGTGCTATAATGGGCCGGCCCAGGTAAAGGCCCACAAAATTCTTGTAGATCATAATGGGCCGGCCCAGCTAAAGGCACACGAGATTTCCCCGCCATTAATGGGCCAGCCCAGCTGTAGGCCCACCCGATTTTGAGGACCCTAGTAGGCCGGCTCATTAACTGGCTGCCATGTTTTGGGCCAAATGTCAGCCCATATTTGATCTGGTCCATTAATGGCCTGCCATGTTCCGGGCCTAATAATGGCCCATATAAGATCCGGCCCGTTAAAAGCCTCCCACTTTCTGGGCCAAATGACGGCCCAGATCAGGTCCGACCCTTTAAGAGGCTTTGGGCTCAATTATGGCCCATATCAGATTCGGCCCATTGACTGGACGCTATGCTTTTGGGCCCACTTGCTAAAGGCCCATTTAGTAATTTGGCCTGATATTAGTTTCGGCCTGTTAAGGGCCCATTTACATTTCGGCCCTATATTAATTTCATCCTGTTAAAAGCCCATCATATAGTTGGGCCTAACTACGGCCCAGTTTGCATCCGGCCTACTCGCAGCCGATATCTGATTGGGCCAAACAAGGACCGAGACAACTTTGGCCTGTTAAAAGCCCGTGAATTGATTCGCACAATCATGGGCCAGGTTCCATTTCGGGCTGCTGCTGGCCCATGAGCTATTCGGCATGTTTCAGGCCCAACCTACTTCTCAGCCTCCTAAAAGCCCATTGAGTTTTCTTGCAAAAAGAGTGCGGGGGTTACTCGGCCTATTAAAGGCCCGAATCTACTAGTTGGCCAGTTTGACGGGGCCCATGATGCGGATCATACATCCAGATTGCATGACGGCCCGATTATGTACCATAAAATAACTGCAGCATCGTGAATAAGAAAAAACCTAGACTATAAAATAAAGAAATTATGGCATATTACATCCACTGGGCATCAAAGTTTGCCACTATGATAATAAAGCACAAGCAGACAGCAGATTACATACACTGGGCATCAAAGATCGCCACCAGTGCAAATAAACACGCCGAAAAAATAATATACAAAACCGACAGCAATTCAATAGAGTTCAAGAAAGGTTAGCCCTGCTGGGGAGCTGCAGCGCAAGCAGCTGAGCAAGATGATGAGACTGCGCTTGTTCAACACTTATATCTTCCTCACTCTGAAAGATAAACAAGCAGACATATGGCATGTTTTGCACATAAAAGTATCAGTGCTGACAATTCATCACATTTCTTACTGACGAATAAAGTGACATAGTTTAAAACTGCATTAACACAATATACTATTGTTCAGGTCAAGACATGGCAGGAAATGACATTGTGAAGGAGTTGGTAGCTTCACAACACCACTGGATCACAGATAAAGAACTCATAAGTATTAATGGTTAGTGTGCTGTCAATTTATACCATTTCAGATTGCAAATAAAGAGACGGTTTAAATAATAGTAGAATGATATGACATTGTTCATAGTTAAGACATTGTAGAATATGACATTGTGCTGTAGTGGGTAGGTTCACCACACCACTGGATTACGGATGAAGAACAGAAGCATACATGCAGTGCAAAACAAGATCACTTGCTCTGTATAGTTTAATTTACATGGTATGAAGAAGGAACTTGGTTGTACAACTGAAAACTTAAATTGAGAAGGACAAACTTTTGTTTATGAACTATATAATAAACTTTAAACATGCAATTTGATGCAAACACCAAAAATAAACAGCTATTGCAGTCATGCCTAACCAAATATACACAACAAAGTTTGAAGGCTTGAGAAGGACAAACTTACATTACTGGTGAAGACGAGCTCTATAAAGCCCTTGTCCATGCTGATGGGGGGGGGGGCAATTCAAGAAGTTTAGCACAGAATCTTCTTCATAAGCATTGCCTTTATTCTACATTTTGTTAAGAGTAAATATAGATGTGATAATATACGAAAAAATGGAGAATATTTAAGATAAGATGAAGAGTGATGCTACATAACCAAGTAGCTATAAATGTATGTGCAGCGATACAGGCAAAAGGCACAGCCAAGAGCAATGCACAGCTAAACTTCTTCAGTACCAACCTTATGGTAAGAGTAAATATAGATCTGATGTGTAGAAAATGGAGGGCAAAGGAAAATAAGCTGCAGAGTGATGGTACATGAACAACTATCTGTCAATATAAGTACACTGATAAAGGACAGCATGTACTTACAAGAACAATGCAGAGCTAAAAAAATTCATTGGCATTGGATACATTCTACACTAATGTAACCATTCATACAGATAAGATAATTTGGAGCGAACAATTGATAAGCAAGCTATCATGCATACTGCTGTCACATAATGAACCAGGTATGTATGCAAGTACAGTGATATAGGACAACAGGTACTAACAAGAGCAAAGCAGCGGGCAACATATTTGCGATATCCTGTCGTTCTTTTCAAACCGGAATTCTTCTTCAAGCAGATTTCCTGCAAAAAATATCCGTAAGGCACATGCGGAAAAGTAGAAGTTCAAATTGTCATGTGATTTCATAGACAGTACCTCATCCTGGGAACAAGACCAGTGCATAACAAGGTTTTTCCATTCAATGTCTTCTAAATTTAGCACAGGAGACTTCACTGGAAATTCGTTTATAGACTTGCCATCAAAGTGTGATTTCCTCAGGTAACACTGATACTGCTGCAATGCTTCCTTGAAAAGCACAAGGAAGCTTTGCTCATCATGACTATCCAGATTAACCCTAACCTAGTTAAAACAATGTAATGTAAATCATTGATGTGTTCGATCAGCAGAAAACAGGAAAAATATTAAACATGAATAATAGCACTTACACGTAAGTTGGACAGGAAGATGTGAAAATTGTGTTTGTCTTCACTATAATCTTCCCATGATGGGAATATATGCACGTAGTCCCTAACAACAATGAAAGCGTTGTCTTTTAAACTGGGAATAAATGGAATGGGGTTCCAATCTGCAGGAATTGGCCGTCTCTGCAGTTGGGATAGGTCTTCGGCCGGTGGACTTGCTGTACTTTTTGCTGGAGTGGGATTTTTCTGTGGTACGGCTGGTGCTCTGGCAAATGAAATCAGTATACCTTTTGCTGGAGTGCAGGTCCTGTGTGGTGGGGCTAGTGGTGTGGCCAGTGAAGTATGGGTATAGTCTGCTGGAGTCGGTCCTATGTTTTGTGTCACTGGTTGTACAATCAATATAAGTGGGGCGCTGTCTGATTTCTCTAGCACCACCACGTTTTTCAAGGACTTTGCTGGTGCTAATTCAGGTTCGGCAATCACCCTCTTCCTTTTTGATGTCTGATGCACAAGAACAACATTTGAGTGGAAAAACATGGTATGACGACAAATGGAATATGTATTCATAATGGATGGGCATGGCATCTCGAGTTATATGATGAGTAAATTAAGCAGATGGCGGTGCAACAAAGTAGAAGAAATGCAAGACAACATATGCAAGATACGCGCAATCAATAAAACCTTGCCAAATTAGAACAGGCACCTTGATGGGTGAACAGGACGGGCCATCTGCCTTTGACTCCTCGAGGTTAGAATAGTCATTAGGATGATATTCTGAACAAGAATCAACAGGTGGGGAGCGTACGAGTTTCATTGCCTCCAGAATGGCACTCAATGCCTTGGTGCCAATTTTGTAAGTCATTGCAGTGTTCCACAATATTCTTCTGATGCGCGGATTCTGATATTCACTGTAATTGCGTATAATATCTGAGAACCATGAAAACATAAATAGTTGTGAGATTATCTTTGTAATGCAAATGATATTCTAATATAGGGGCGCCCGTGAAACACTTATGTGCTATCACTGGATTCTGATGAGAGAGCTCATGTGTGCTGTAATATGGTGTGTGCATTTATATAATCTAGCACAAGTAGACACAAAAATAGGCTCCAGAAGTAAGGAAAGATGGCATATGATAGGTTCATAATATACTATATAGAGAGTTTATTGCCAAAACAACGATAACAAGAGCACACAACAACTAGGCAGATCATAGTGTACATAACAGGGGTACACAATAACCACGATATATAAATCAGGAAAGTGGAACTGGCTTGAAAATACGGTGTTGTATTGAAAGCCTATCGATCACGTACAGGCCAGCACTATCGAACATGATAAAGAAGAGCAAGCAGATTTTGGATAATAAAATGTTGGTTGCGCAGTGCCAACACATGATAAACCAGAGCACATTAAGAATGCAACTCCCAGATATCTCTTGACCATTTCAGGTGGTTGGATGAAGATCCTACGTCTCCTAACCCTTCTTCTTCCTCGTCTCTGATTCTTCCCATACAGAACATCGCACAGGCCGCCGGCCGGACCACCGGCCCCCACCGCCTGTGTTCCTCCGCCACCCCCACCCCCACCCGTGCCCCAACCCCCACCCGCGTCGAGTTTTCTTCATTCGGCGAGGCCCCACAACCACCCGAGCCCCTTGGATCGCACCGGCGAACTCCGGCAAGCTCTGAAAAATTGACTGGCCCAATTTTGAAATTTAGTCTACTGTGATTTAACTAGTGTGGAATATAAAAGGGGAAAACCATAAGCATTGGGAGTATAGTGTTGAGCCTGCCATGGCGGATCTGAAGTTGCAAAACGGACAAAGGCAACTTCGCGACCAAGACAAGAAATCAGAGTAAAGTAGTGGCGATCTATTTTCTTGCTGCGATAAATAAGTTGAGCAGATATGAAAGAGTACTGCCTCTGGTGCGGCGCCGTGTACGCATCTGCTGAGAATTTGACGGTGCTGCGGTAGCGATGGCTGTCGGCGGTGTGGAAGCAGATCTAGGAGGGTAGACGGTGGCGGTGGGGCGCAGTGGACGAAACGGTCGTAGGAGTGGCGCTGACAAGGTGGACGACGGCGGGGATGAAGCGAGAGGACGGGATGCAAGGATCCCGGTCCGAAGGCGTGGATGAGAGAGGTCGATGTCTTGTAATGGACAGCGGCATCGGGGTATCAGCTCCGACATGGTGGAGGAGGACGGCGGTGGATGGGGTGGCGGACGGCGGCGGACGGAGGAGGGTGGGGTGGAGAGGGTGCTTTGGCGCCCACGGAGTAAGAATGGGGAAAAGGGAGGTAGAGAGGAAGGGGGGAACCATGTATTCAGGGCGCGCTTGTCTCAAATGCGAGGAAATTTA
This sequence comes from Triticum dicoccoides, assembly GCF_002162155.2. Classification (NCBI taxonomy): domain Eukaryota; kingdom Viridiplantae; phylum Streptophyta; class Magnoliopsida; order Poales; family Poaceae; genus Triticum; species Triticum dicoccoides. The sequence goes on along the minus strand of NC_041385.1, from coordinate 535,988,115 downwards.
TAAAACTTAGCCCTCGTTTCAAAGTTCTACTGCATCACAGCAACATTAGTTGGTTGGGGATAGGACGGTAATCTCGCATACACCGACTATTTGCCGACGAGAGTTTGTTTTTGGCGCCCACCGTGTATGAATATGAATCGGGGAGGGAGTCGATTTCGGCCGAGGGCACACTGTGTTTTGGCGCCCACCGTGTATGAATCCGGGTGAGAGGCGGTTACGTCACGTTTGGGTGAAATTACAAACCTACCCCTATCGAAACCTATAGAAATCCAGCAGATAGGCTTTGCGTGGCAAGGATAGGCAGTAGTGATTTCCATCTCACAGATTTTGGTTTCGGGCGGTTACTATGACTTTCCCCGCTTCATTCAAATTTTGCAGTGTGCACGTTTACCGTGCCAACTCAATTCGAATACCATTTGTATTCTAATTTTTTCGGGCAGGATCCATTTTCAATTGGAATTACATTCTATATACATCATTTTTTTCTATATACTTTCAAAAGCACAACACCATTTATACATAAATATGGTTTACAAATGGCATGATCTCAGATTCATAAGGTTGTATCCATCAATTTGGATTTTCAAATATTTGAAACCACTTTATGTTGAAATCCAATGTATGCATTCCTCGCTAACTGTCTCCAATTAATGTGTGTTTCATGCGTTTTTTAACTTCTCAAACATGTATAATGTGTTTCACACACTCAACATATAGTGTAATCCCGTTTAGACATTAATTGCATATAAACCATGCATTGTTTGTAACTGAAGAATCTATGGATCACCAATATTGATACACTATATAACATTACACGTGTGCCCAAATTCAAATGAATATGCATGTTTGATACACCAATTTGCGTTATGATATTATCGATGTCGTGATCTCCAGTTTAAATATTTGAATCCCCTTTAATCCAGATATTCGTCTCATATAGCTATCACTCATGCTTATATAGGACTATATCTCTGGACCTATACGCGTTCATCGTCTCTCAGGCATCCCTCATGCTACCAATTTGTCGACAATGATCTTTTATCTTCGTAACACACTGACGATACTCTCTCCCTCGACCTTCATCAATCTATCTCTCTCTAAGTATATCTCGCTCCCTGCTATGTGTCTCTAACTATGATTCTCTTGTGGAATCTCTTTCTCTCACACAAACACAAAACTTTGTCTCCCGGGGTCTCATTTCTCTCTACTATTCCCATGTGTGCCACTCGCACACCCGTCATACAAAGATATCTTTCGCTCCTTAGATATGAGAACCTACGACTCTTCATCTTCAATATCTCTTTCTCACACACAAACACAAACTCTGTCTCTCGGGGTCTCATATTTCTCCATTGTTCTCTTGTATGTCGCGCACACACACCATCTCTCCCTAGAGATATCTTGCGTTCCCTCATATGTCTCTCTAGCTATCACTCTCGTTGTGAAATATCTTTCTCTCGCAGACACAAAACTCCGTCTCTCTGGATCTCATTTATCTCTGATATCTGTTTGTATGTGACTCACATGCACCCTCTCTCTCTCTCTCACACCCACACACATAACCCAGCCTTCTGATCCACTCGACTCCTATCTCTAACGCACACTAGCTAGCATCTTTATCTTTCTATTTATCTGTTTCTCCATCAACCTTCTTTCTCGCCCTCACTCTTGATTCCTATCATGCACACTACATATGTTTCTCTCTACATGCAGTCAAGTGCCCTCTCACACACATATATAACTTCACCCTTTGAACCACCCTTCGGTCATCTCCAACCCCAAACTAACGGATGTCCCTCTAGCTAGCATCTCCATCTCTGTATCTATCTGTAGTTTCTCCGTCAACATTTCTTTCTCGCACGGAGTCTTGCTTACTATCACCCACACTATATATGTCTCTCCATACATATGCATTTATAGGTTGATCTCTTTTGCACAATTGTTGCGCCTCACCCCCTCTGCTCGCCATAGATGCATGCTCGAGCCCACGCCACTATCTCTTAAATACAAAAACACATGCTCAATTGTCGGGCCTTCTTCCCTGCATTCTCACATGCATGCATATTGTCATACCGATCCGTCTCTCCCATGTCGTTGATCTTATGACTTATGTCTTCTTTCTTTTATCTCGATCATGCGCGCGCACATACACACATCCCACGTATACATGTGTACCTCTCACACATGCATGTTCAAGGTCTCTATGTCTCCATACGTAGTTAATTACCCTCAACCCTAATGCCACATCGAATCGTTCTCCTCTTTTTTGTGCACATAACTTCCACCTGGATGGGAAAAACACACACTCACACTTAACAATCTCCTTCTAGCTACCCCCCCGTGCCTCTCACTCTTCCCATATATCCCTGAAACAAATAAGAGCATCCCTTTGTTTATTTCCCGCCTACATGCACCATCAATGTATAGTAGTCTTCCTCGATGTCTCTCGAACAAACACGTTCTCTCGATGTCGACTCCTCTCACGCGCGCGCACCTTCTCTTTCCTCTCTACGGGCATTTTCTCTCTTGCACCCCATCGTTGGTGGCCTCTGCCATACACATCACCTCTCTATGATGAAGCCATGCACACTTAAATTACATCCGCCACAGAGGACCCCGCAACACACACACTCACACGCAACCCCCCCACACACACTAAGACTCCATCTCTCTCGCTCTCTCTCTCTCTCACACA
>NC_041385.1:535894396-535985278 GCF_002162155.2 Triticum dicoccoides | reverse complement strand
GCACGCACCCCCCCCACACACACTTAGACTCCATCTCTCTCTCTCTCTCTCACACACACACACACAAACTATGGCTCCATCTCTCTCTCTCCTCTCTCTCTTTCTCTCTCTCACACACACACGCACGCACACACACACACACACAAACACACACAGACACACACCCCACACACACACTAAGACTCCATCTCACACACACATGCTCTAGGCGGAGCATTTGTTCCTACCACCCTTCATCCAACCTTACCTGTATGATAAACAATCACCTTTATTTACTTGCATAACATGGACAAATTCCACTTTACTTTAGTACGTAGTCAGCAAACTTATCATATGTACCCTTATAAAAAATGAGTTGGCGATGATGGTGTGCCTGCCATCTTGTAATACAGACAGTATGATCTATATCTGACGGATAGAAAACAAACTATGATAATTTTACAAAAGATACCCGCACCTCTCTCCACATCATTATCTCCCGCAACCTCATTGCTCAGCAATTAAAAAAGGAATAAGTCTCTGGAACAATCTAGCATGCATGGTGGCCGCTGCCGCCTGCCGGTGCCGTCCATCTCCATGCCTCCGCCCATTCGGACCACCAGTCACCACCACGCTCCACTCCTCCTCGCCTTATCTCTCATCTTTCATTTTTTCGATGACATTCTCGAGATACTAGTTTTCTGATAAAATTCTCGAGATATCATTAGTTTTTACACATAGGATTACTCCTGCATGGGTCAATCACAACAGGTGTTTGGTAAAAAAATGCATATTGATGTTCCGTGCAATGCACGAGAATCTTCCTTGTGATTATATAACGCAAATCACGAGCAGGAAGTGACATTTTTTGACACAACCACGTTAACATGGCCACTGTCACACCCTAGCTAGTCAGGCATCAGAGTGTGTGCATCATGTTTAAAATTCCATTTAATTTGAAATGGGGATTTGTGAAACCCTCAGAATCATTTTTGAAAATGATCCAAATAAAAATTTCTCCAAAAAGGTCCAAGAAAATGCTCATGTTGCTCTCTGAAAATATTGGACAGAGATAAAAATCAAACCAATATTTTTAAGAGCTCATAGGTATTTATTTTGGGCATTTGGAATTAATGCATAAATATTTGCATTGGAAATATATTAGTTATATATATTAATATATGTCCAAATATTATGCCAATTATAAAGGAGCTCTGGAATAATATATCTAGCCCCTGCAAAAATTGGCATAAGGTAAATAAATGATTTAATATTTTATTTAAATCAAAACAAATGTCAGAAACTAGAAAAAGAAAAATAAATAAAAGGAGGAGCTTACCTGGCTCCTCCCTGTCCGGCCCAGCCAGCTGGCCGACCCAGCCAGCAGGCGGCCCAGCCCGCCTCCCTCCTCTGTCGTCTTCGTCCTCGACAGAGGGAGGGGAGTGTGGCCGGCGCGCGCGCGCGCCACCGCGCCACGCCACCTGCTCGCCTGCCTGCTTGCCCCTCCCCTCCTCGTCTCGATGCCCCGGACGACGCCACGCCCTCCCCTGCTCTCTCTCACTCTCCCCGGTTCTTCCCCTCCTCTCCCTCGCTCTCCCTCTCCCGTGTCCGAACGCCACCATCGCCGCCGTTCGCCATAGCAGCCGTCACCGGCCACCCCTCGCCCCTCCGCTGAGCTCAGAGGCTCCGCCTCGACCCCCTCTTCCTCCCCACCAAGCCAAGCCCCTCGGGAAGCCCTGCATCGCCGCCCACGTCGCCGTTCCCCTCCTCGGCCACCGGAGATCGTCGCCGTCGAATCGAGAGCTACTGGACGTCCCCGAGCCCGCTAACCATCCCTGCAGCTCCGCGGTGAGCCACTGACCCGATTCCCCCTTGCCCCGTCGTCCCTAGCATCCTGTAGTTGCCGTCCCCTTGAGCTCCGAAGCTCGCCGCCGCCGTGCCTCGTCGCCGCCGTGGCTGGAGCCGTTGTAGCTCGAAGCCGAGCACACCATCGTGCTCCACACCTCACCAGGAGCACGTAGCACGCACCAACGCCTCCCCTAGCGCCCTGCATCGCCTAACCCGCCGTTGGCCGAACTCCGGCCGCCGCTCGCGAGCTCGCCGTCGTCGGTAACGGCCAACTCAGGCACGGCCACCACCACCGTTCGACGCGCGGGAGCAAGGGCTCTCCAACGAGCCCAAGCACGGCCTCGCCCGTGCCCTGTAGCGCGTTTCCGTGTCGCGCCGCCGTCTCGGGCCTCGCCGGCGTCATGTCGCCGGTGGGTTTGACCTGTTTGACCTGGGGTTTGACCCCCCCAGGGTCACTGACGCGTGGGCCCCGTCGGCCAGGTGGTCAGATTAGTGCTAATCACTGTTAGTCAACCCCCCTGACACTGACCAGTGGGCCCCAGCGCCACTAATTCCTAATTAGAATTAAACTGACCCTGTTAAACCCCCCTGTCACTGACGTGTGGACCCCACACGTCAGGTTTGACCCCAGCCAGCCGCAGTTGACCACTGACGTCATGCTGACGTCATGCTGGCGCAATATATATATTTCTGGATTTAATTTAAATCAGGAAATTCCAGAATATTATTTAAACTTCAAAAATTCATAACTTTTATTCTGTAACTCCAAATCAGACAAATTATATATGAAAAATGATCAGAAAAATCCAATCTATCCATCTGTACTATTTTCATGCATGATCAAACAAGTTAAATTGATGTTTTAAGCAGATTAAGGAAAAGCACTTTAAAAGGCCATGTTTGAGTTTGAAATTTGAATCTTTGATTCAAATTTGTTCAAACCCTTCTGGTTTTAGTTGCATTAGCCCAACACACTCATATTGTCATGTTTCATGCATGCATCATATTGTTGCACATTGTTTGGTGATGGTTGTGTATCGGTGTCCTTTGCGACAGGTTCTGCCTCCGAGGAGTACCGTGATCACCCTAACGAAGAACCGTATCAGTGCATCGAACCATCAGGCAAGCAACCAACCATTTGATCATATCGATACAATCCCATGTTCTCGCTCCTGCTCTCTTTTACTGCATTAAGACAACGCGTTTCAAACTGCTGTGTGCTACGGTAGTTGACCCCATTTCCTCTGCATGACCTGTCATTGCCACAGTAACTAGATGAAACCCACTAGCATGTGTAGGAGTTGATTGAGCCATATGTATGTGTTGTTCCTACCTTGCTATGCCTGCTATGCTTAGAGTCGTGTCAGGTCTGGTTCATCTGGGTGATGGGCTAGAGTGAAATGATTATGTCGGTAATGAGAGTGGTGTGGTGAACACGATTTGGTAAAGGTATCGATGAGAGGCCATGTAGGAGTACATGGTGGGTTGTTTCATTGAAGCCGACCTTAAGCACTGAGATCTGTATGTGTGATTTAAGATACAGCTACTACCATGCATTGGGCCCTGAAATATGACCCCGCTCGACTTCTTATTCACCCTAGCTCTCTGTCCAGGAGTTGCAAGTAGTTTCTGGTGTTTGTAGTCTACTGGAGGCCGTGGACAGCGCTGACCGTAGGGGTGGGCTGTGATGCGGTAGGTACGTGGCCGGGTGTACCGAATACCAGTTAGGTATCTCGGGAACCCTGTTCACATCGTTCGGGGCCGTATGGGAAACCTCGGCCGGACTCCCTGCGGATGGAACCTGGATAGGCGATAAACCTGGACTAGAGGCTTAAGTGTTTAGGTAGGTCGTGGTCTACACCCACGTCGGCTTTCGCTTGAAGTCTGCCGAGCACATGTCGTGTGCAGACGCTAAGTGGTGGAAACATGTATGAAGAAGTACACCCCTGCAGGGTTATCATGATCTATTCGAATAGCCGCGTCCACGGTAAAGGACTACTTGGTTGCCTATACAGTTCATAGACAAGTAAATGGAAACTACTAAAAGCCTCAAGATAAGTGTGAGTGCCGAGGATGGCTCTTCCGTAGGAAGACGGAGGCGGATCCTCGGTAGTGTATTGAATTGGTGAGTAGTGGACTCGTGTGCGCAAAACCATTTCAAGTTGAAGTATCGTAGGATAGTCTAGCCAAGAGTCAAAGCTGGCTTGCTGCAATAACTCCACCAACCCTTCTTGATAATATGCATGTATGTAGGATCTGATGTAAGTCTTGCTGAGTACCTTTGTACTCATGTTGCTATAATCTACATTTTTACAGAAGACGCTGCAACCCCTTCTGATGGGTTCTATGTAGACATTGACATCAACGAGTAGGCTAAAGGCCCAGGTGGTGACCCTGAGCTTGTGAAGGACCACGTAGTATAGCTAGGCTTTCCAAGCCTCTTTTATTTTACTAGTTGTCTGTACTCAGACAATGTACTTCCGCTGCTGGTTTGTATGACTGTATGACTTGAATGTTGGGTCGTGAGACCCGTACCTTTGTGTATGTTATGTATGGCTCCCTGAGCCTTAAATAAAGTACTTGTGTCGTAGAGTCATGTTGTGATGCTTCGTTGTATTTGCACATATCGAGCATATTGTGTGTATGATTGAAATGCTTGGTATGTGTGGGATCTGACTATCTAGTTGTTTATCTTTAGTAGCCTCTCTTACCGGGAAATGTCTCCTAGTGTTACTGCTGAGCCATGGTAGCTTGCTACTGCTCTGGAACACTTACGCTGGCCGGCATGTGTCCTTCTTCGTTCCCGTGTCTGTCCCTTCGGGGAAATGTCACGCTTGAGTACCGGAGTCCTGTTAGCCCGCTACAGCCCGGTTTACCGGAGTCCTGCTAGCCCAGTGCTACAGCCCGGACCCACTTGCTGATGACCGACACGTTCGAAGCTGGGTCATGGATGCCTGTCCCTGTAAGTCTGTGCCACTTTGGGTTTACGACTAGTCATGTCAGCCCGGGCTCCTTATCATATGGATGCTAGCGACACTATCATATACGTGAGCCAAAAGGCGCAAACGGTCCCGGGCAAAGGTAAGGCGACACCCGTGGGGATACCGTGCGTGAGGCCGCAAAGTGATATGAGGTGTTACCAGCTAGATTGATGTGACATCGAGTTGGGGTCCTGACAGCGTTGGCATCAGAGCCGGACTGCCTGTAGGTTCTCCAAGCCAAACTGGTCGATGTTGAGTCTAGAAATTCTTTAGTTATATGTAGGGGAATTGTTTGTGGGTTGGAACGTAAGGCTCTTTTTACTCCTTTATCTTATGACACTCTGATCGGAGTCAGTCCATTCTTCCACCGGGGGTTAAGGAATTAGGATCTATTCTCTCTATCAGGATCACGTGTTACTAATCAATAGTAGCTTATAGGTATGATGGATACAAGCCTAGTTCAGTTCTTCTACCATATTATGTTGCTAGCATGGTCTCAGAACTTTGATATGATGATGTTGAGTGTGTATGAAATCCTTTGTCAAATGTCTCAAAATCCTTCTTGAGCATTTACAGCTGTTATGCTGCCGAAATTTTGCTAGAAATTCTAATGCCTTTGCATTATGATTGTGCTTTCAGATGGCCACTCGCGACCTCAATCAAGTGGTTCGCCTGACTCGATGCCTAGATGTACCCGGCCATACTGCCAAGTTGGTCAGGGTAATGACTGAGGTTGGATACCGCTGGTATCCTGAGTACACGGTCGAAGAGCAATTTCGGGACTTCAATCAAAGCCAGTATCTATGCACTGTCAGGATATTTCCATCTTATCCTGGATCCACCGAGCCCCTTCACTGCTCCTATGGACTCGGGGTTACTATTGAGATGGCTGTGCAGGATGCCGCCTACTCTATGATGACCATCATGCGAGTCAGATCTGGTCTATTTCGGGACTCTGATTTCCGGTATATGCCATGATCACTTCCGGGAGCACAAGGGTATCTCCAGGCTATCTATGTTGACCCCACCCAGGAGGATTCACGGACTTGCACCACTGCTGAGATGCTCGAGGATAAGGACCGTGAAAATCGGGCCTTGAGGTTAGAGCTCTTCAATACCCGTGCTGACCACTGGGCTACTTTGACTCGGTTTGCACCGGCGGTGCAAGCTGGATATTCAGATATGCGCGATCTCTATCCTGTGAGATCTGCTCTGCCAGACGTGATGGGTTGGCGTGATGTAGGAGGCATCACCCCACCTCGCGGTCCCCGCAGGCCACCGTCTGTTGGTCCAAGACCTCATCCTAGCCCCTATGGTCCACAAGCTCCGCGAGATCGTCTGTTTCCGGATGATCATGTTGAGCTTCCAGGCTATGGAGGTGACTTCTACGAGGATTACTACGGATCGGTCTGAGTTAGTGGTAGTATCACTAGTTCGCACTAGCTGTGTCGTCTATCGTCCCGCGTGACTCGTGGGATATGACCTAGTTTGTACTCTTTCCGGAGGTGTAGAAAAATAATGTATAGGAGCCTGGAATGCCTCCGATGAGATGTAATCCTCTTTTCACCGTAATAGTACCTTGTTTGGTCTTGTACTAAACCCTGTATGGTGTGTATGACGATGGAATAAAGAAGCAGTTTCTGTATTTACCATGTCATACGGATGATCATCTTGCATTTCGAGTTATTCCTTACATTTTATATCCTATGTCGGAATTTTATCATCCTGACTAAATCATTGTCTTGTTTACCTAGGATGGTCAACACGCGCACTAACCCTGCTCCTCAAGAGCTGGCCGAAGGCAGTGAAGTCAGGGATGCAAATCTGCCTCATCCTCCTTCCCTAGCCGAGGTTATGATGGAAGCTGAGAGAAACAAGCGGGAGACCAACCGTTTGTTGAAGCGTATTGAACAGAACACAGCACACCATCAGAGGACTAACGTGGTGTCACTCAGTGATTTTATCAAATTACACCCACCCACGTTCCACCACTCCGTCGAGCCTCTCGACGCTGATGACTGGCTTCGCAGTATCTCTCACAAACTGCGTTCCGCGCTGGTAGCGGAGGCTGACAAGGTCACCTTTGCTGCATATCATCTTGAAGGCCCCGCCAGTCTATGGTGGGAGAATTATGGAGCTATGCGCCCAGCGGGCCATGTCACTACTTGGGCTGAATTCAGTGAGGCTTTCCGTGAACATCACATTCCGGAGGGTCTCATGGACCGTAAACGTGAGGAATTTTGCAGTTTCACTCAGGGCCGACTTTCTGTGGATGCTTACAGCAGGGAGTTTGGTAACCTCGCACGATATGCAACTGAGGAAGTGTCTACTGACGCCAAGAAGCAAGCAAGGTTCCGTAAGGGACTTAGTCCTGAGCTTCGCCGTGACCTCCGTCTGCATGAGTGCACATCTTTTCAGAAACTTGTCAACAAGGCCATCAGTGCTGAAACTGGTCAGACTGACTATGACGCAACCCGCAAGCATGGCCGTGACATGGGTTCCTCATCCGGTGCTGGTCCTCAGAAGCGCCGCGTGTGGGTACCCAACACCGCCCTGCCACCCAGGTTCACACCGAGGCCATCTTTCCAGGCGCCTCGCCCTGTTCAACAGTCTGCACCGGCCAAGCCCTATGGGGGTCCAACTAACAATGCTCCTCCACGTACCAGTTCCGTGACTTGTTTCAAGTGTGGGGAATCTGGTCACTATATGCGTGAGTGTCCCCAGACCAACCCCAACCAGTTTGCTAAAGCTGTTGGCCGTGGCAAGCCGACAGGAAAAGTATTCCACGCCAAGCCGGTCACCGCTTCACGTGGCCATGTCAACTGTATCTCTGCCGAAGAAGCTCAAGAGGATCCCAACGTCGTTCTCGGTACGCTTCTTGTTAATTGCCACCCGGCATCTGTTCTTTTCGATACAGGAGCCTCTCATTCTTTTATATCCGAAAATTATGCTCGTTTGCATAACGTTGCATTCTGTGACATGCCATCCACTATGGAAATTTCTACTCCTGGTTCTAGATGGCAGACCTCTAGGGTAAGTTATGGAAATGAAATCCAAGTCGATAGACTTGTTTTTCTTGCATCTTTGATAGCCCTTAAATCTTCAGATATTAATATCATTCTGGGTATGGACTGGATGTCAGCTCATCAAGCCAAAATTGATTGCTTCTCTAGGACTGTTCAACTCACCCATCCTTCGGGGAAGATAGTTAATGTCTTGACCCGAATAGCCAAGCGACAATTATATTCTCTTAACGCCAGCCCTTTGCCAGACCTTGAGGACGTGCCGGTAGTCCGTGACTTCCCGGATGTCTTTCCAGAAGAATTGCCAGGTGTTCCACCTGACAGGGATGTTGAGTTCGTAATAGACCTCATCCCAGGAACCGTGCCGATTGCTAGAAGACCCTATAAGATGGCACCCCTAGAACTAGCCGAGCTTAAGAAACAACTCGATGAGTCCTTGAAAAAGGGTTTCATCCGACCTAGCTCATCTCCGTGGGCTTGCCCCGTCCTATTCGTCAAGAAGAAGGATGGTACGGACCGGATGGTTGTAGATTACCGACCTGTCAATTTGGTCACAATCAAGAACAAATATCCGCTCCCCAGGATCAACGACCTTTATGATCAGCTCGCTGGATCCTCAGTCTTCTCCAAGATGGATTTGAGGTTGGGCTACCATCAAATCAAAATCAGAAACGGGGACATTCCTAAAACGGCCTTTGTTACTCGTTATGGCCAGTACGAGTACACCGTCATGTCCTTCGGCTTAACCAACGCTCCAGCCACCTTCTCTCGGTTAATGAACTCAATCTTCATGGAGTATTTGGATAAATTCGTCGTGGTTTACCTCGATGATATACTCATCTACTCCAAGAACGAGGAAGAACATGCCGAACATCTAAGGCTAGTGTTGAAGAAACTTCGAGAGCATCGCCTTTATGCCAAATTTTCTAAATGTGAATTCTGGTTGTCAGAAGTGACCTATCTGGGTCATGTAATATCTGGTAAAGTTATTGTTGTTAACCCTGAGCGAGTTCAAGCCGTCCTTAATTGGACTCCACCTGAATCGGTCAAGCAAGTTCGGAGTTTTCTGGGCTTAGCGAACTATTGTCGTCGCTTTGTCGAGAACTTCTCCAAGGTTGCTAAACCTCTAACCGAACTCCTCAAGAAAGATAAGAAGTTCGAGTGGACTCCACAATGTGAGCACAGCTTTCAGGAACTGAAAAGACGCCTGACCTCTGCTCCCGTACTGGTACCGCCAGACTTCTCCAAGGACTTTGTTATCTACTGCGACGCCTCGCGACAAGGACTAGGTTGCATTCTCATGCAAGATCGACACGTAATTGCTTACGCTTCACGGCAATTGCACCCACATGAGGAGAATTATCCTACTCATGATCTAGAGCTTGCAGCCGTAGTCTATGCACTTAAGACCTGGCGACATTACCTCCTCGGTAATCATTGCGAAATATTCACTGATCACCAAAGTCTAAAGTACATTTTCACCCAACCGGATTTGAATCTCAGGCAAAGACGTTGGGTTGAGTTGATCATAGACTTCGACTTAGGAATAACCTACACCCCAGGGAAAGCCAACGTCATGGCTGATGCGCTAAGTCGTAAATCTTATTGTAACAACCTGATGTTACAACAAAGTCAACCGCTTCTCCATGAGGAATTTCGGAAGCTTAACCTTCACATTGTACCTCAAGGTTTTCTTTCCACCTTGGTAGCAAAACCTACTCTTACGGATCAAATCATCGCTGCCCAAAAGCGAGATAAGGGAATATCTAAAATCAAAGAGAACATTGCTAGCGGAGGTGCTAGTTGTTTCTCCACAAATGATCATGGTGTTGTGTACTTTGAGAACCGTCTAGTGGTTCCCAAGAACCAGCATCTACGGCAGTTGATCCTTAAGGAGGCTCATGAATCTCCTCTCACCATTCATCCCGGTAGTACTAAGATGTATCAGGACCTACGCCAGAGGTTCTGGTGGACTAGGATGAAGAGAGAAATTGCTCGGTATATTGCTAATTGCGACGTCTGTCGTCGTGTAAAAGCAGAGCATCAACGGCCTGCTGGCACCCTTCAACCCTTAGCTATTCCTGAATGGAAATGGGATAAAATTGGTATGGATTTCATTACCGGTTTTCCCAGGACCAAGAGAGGGAATAATGCTATTTTCGTCGTGGTCGATCGTCTTTCCAAAGTAGCCCATTTCTTACCTGTTCGTGAGAGTATAACCGCTAGCCAGCTGGCAGACTTATACATCTCCCGAATAGTGTCCCTCCATGGTGTTCCTTTGGAAATTAACTCGGATCGAGGAAGTCTTTTCACCTCTCAATTTTGGGAAAGTTTCCAAAATGCTATGGGAACCCGTCTCTCCTTTAGCACCGCCTTCCACCCTCAGTCGAGTGGTCAAGTGGAACGCGTCAACCAGATTCTAGAAGACATGCTTCGAGCCTCTGTTATCTCATTCGAAATGGATTGGGAGAAGTGCCTTCCATTTGCCGAATTCGCTTACAACAACAGCTATCAATCTAGCTTGGGTAAAGCCCCTTTTGAAGTTCTCTATGGACGACGGTGTCGAACACCCCTTAACTGGTCAGAGACCGGGGAAAGACAATTCTTTGGCCCGGATATGATTCAGGAAGCAGAAGAACAAGTTCGTATCGTTCGTGAAAAGTTGAAAGCAGCCCAATCTCGTCAAAAGAGTCAATATGACCGAAAACATAAGGCTATGACTTTCGAGGTTGACGAGAAGGCTTATCTTCGGGTCACCCCTCTGAAGGGAACCCATCGTTTCGGTATCAAAGGCAAATTGGCTCCTCGTTACATTGGACCTTTTCGCATTCTCGCCAAACGAGGAGAAGTTGCCTACCAGTTGGAACTACCTCCGCACCTCTCCAGAGTCCACGATGTCTTCCACGTTTCTCAACTCAGGCGTTGCCTCTCGGATCCTATCCGTGGAGTGGACCACGAAACGCTTGATCTCCAAGATAATCTTACATATCGAGAGTACCCCATTCGTATCGTCGATCAGGCCGAACGTACCACCCGACGTCATAATATCAAGTTTCTCAAAGTTCAATGGTCGCACCATTCTGAGGATGAAGCAACTTGGGAAAGGGAGGATCGTCTTCGACTCGAATATCCCGCCTTCTTCCCGGAGGAACCCAAATCTCGGGACGAGATTCTTTTGAGTGGGGGTGAGTTGTCACACCCTAGCTAGTCATGCATCAGAGTGTGTGCATCATGTTTAAAATTCCATTTAATTTGAAATGGGGATTTGTGAAACCCTCAGAATCATTTTTGAAAATGATCCAAATAAAAATTTCTCCAAAAAGGTCCAAGAAAATGCTCATGTTGCTCTCTGAAAATATTGGACAGAGATAAAAATCAAACCAATATTTTTAAGAGCTCATAGGTATTTATTTTGGGCATTTGGAATTAATGCATAAATATTTGCATTGGAAATATATTAGTTATATATATAAATATATCCAAATATTATGCCAATTATAAAGGAGCTCTGGAATAATATATCTAGCCCCTGCAAAAATTGGCATAAGGTAAATAAATGATTTAATATTTTATTTAAATCAAAACAAATGTCAGAAACTAGAAAAAGAAAAATAAATAAAAGGAGGAGCTTACCTGGGCTCCTCCCTGTCCGGCCCAACCAGCTGGCCGGCCCAGCCAGCAGGCGGCCCAGCCCGCCTCCCTCCTCTGTCGTCTTCGTCCTCGACAGAGGGAGGGGAGTGTGGCCGGCGCGCGTGCGCGCCACCGCGCCACGCCACCTGCTCGCCTGCCTGCCTGCCCCTCCCCTCCTCGTCTCGATGCCCCGGACGACGCCACGCCCTCCCCTGCTCTCTTTCACTCTCCCCGGTTCTTCCCCTCCTCTCCCTCGCTCTCCCTCTCCCGTGTCCGAACGCCACCATCGCCGCCGTTCGCCATAGCAGCCGTCACCGGCCACCCCTCGCCCCTCCGCTGAGCTCAGAGGCTCCGCCTCGACCCCCTCTTCCTCCCCACCAAGCCAAGCCCCTCGGGAAGCCCTGCATCACCGCCCACGTCGCTGTTCCCCTCCTCGGCCACCGGAGATCGTCGCCGTCGTATCGAGAGCTACCGGACGTCCCCGAGCCCGCTAACCATCCCTGCAGCTCCGCGGTGAGCCACTGACCCGATTCCCCCTTGCCCCGTCGTGCCTAGCATCCTGTAGTTGCCGTCCCCTTGAGCTCCGAAGCTCGCCGCCGCCGTGCCTCGTCGCCGCCGTGGCTGGAGCCGTTGTAGCTCGAAGCCGAGCACACCATCGTGCTCCACACCTCACCAGGAGCACGTAGCACGCACCAACGCCTCCCCTAGCGCCCTGCATCGCCTAACCCGCCGTTGGCCGAACTCCGGCCGCCGCTCGCGAGCTCGCCGTCGTCGGTACCGGCCACCTCAGGCACGGCCACCACCACCGTTCGACGCGCGGGAGCAAGGGCTCTCCAACGAGCCCAAGCATGGCCTCGCCCGTGCCCTGTAGCGCGTTTCCGTGTCGCGCCGCCGTCTCGGGCCTCGTCGGCGTCATGTCGCCGGTGGGTTTGACCTGTTTGACCTGGGGTTTGACCCCCCCAGGGTCACTGACGCGTGGGCCCCGTCGGCCAGGTGGTCAGATTAGTGCTAATCATTGTTAGTCAACCCCCCTGACACTGACCAGTGGGCCCCAGCGCCACTAATTCCTAATTAGAATTAAACTAACCCTGTTAAACCCCCCTGTCACTGACGTGCGGACCCCACACGTCAGGTTTGACCCCAGCCAGCCGCAGTTGACCACTGACGTCATGCTGACGTCATGCTGGCGCAATATATATATTTCTGGATTTGATTTAAATCAGGAAATTCCAGAATATTATTTAAACTTCAAAAATTCATAACTTTTATTCTGTAACTCCAAATCAGACAAATTATATATGAAAAATGATCAGAAAAATCCAACCTATCCATCTGTACTATTTTCATGCATGATCAAACAAATTAAATTGATGTTTTAAGCAGATTAAGGAAAAGCACTTTAAAAGGCCATGTTTGAGTTTGAAATTTGAATCTTTGATTCAAATTTGTTCAAACCCTTCTGGTTTTAGTTGCATTAGCCCAACACACTCATATTGCCATGTTTCATGCATGCATCATATTGTTGCACATTGTTTGGTGATGGTTGTGTATCGGTGTCCTTTGCGACAGGTTCTGCCTCCGAGGAGTACCGTGATCACCCTAACGAAGAACCGTATCAGTGCATCGAACCATCAGGCAAGCAACCAACCATTTGATCATATCGATACAATCCCATGTTCTCGCTCCTGCTCTCTTTTACTGCATTAAGACAACGCGTTTCAAACTGCTGTGTGCTACGGTAGTTGAACCCATTTCCTCTGCATGACCTGTCATTGCCACAGTAACTAGATGAAACCCACTAGCATGTGTAGGAGTTGATTGAGCCATATGTATGTGTTGTTCCTACCTTGCTATGCCTGCTATGCTTAGAGTCGTGTCAGGTCTGGTTCATCTGGGTGATGGGCTAGAGTGAAATGATTATGTCGGTAATGAGAGTGGTGTGGTGAACACGACTTGGTAAAGGTATCGATGAGAGGCCATGTAGGAGTACATGGTGGGTTGTTTCATTGAAGCCGACCTTAAGCACTGAGATCTGTATGTGTGATTTAAGATACAGCTACTACCATGCATTGGGCCCTGAAATATGACCCCTCTCGACTTCTTATTCACCCTAGCTCTCTGTCCAGGAGTTGCAAGTAGTTTCTGGTGTTTGTAGCCTACTGGAGGCCGTGGACAGCGCTGACCATAGGGGTGGGCTGTGATGCGGTAGGTACGTGGCACGGTGTACCGAATACCCGTTAGGTATCTCGGGAACCCTGTTCACATCGTTCGGGGCCGTATGGGAAACCTCGGCCGGACTCCCTGCGGATGGAACCTGGATAGGCGATAAACCTGGACTAGAGGCTTAAGTGTTTAGGTAGGTCGTGGTCTACACCCACGTCGGCTTTCGCTTGAAGTCTGCCGAGCACATGTCGTGTGCAGACGCTAAGTGGTGGAAACATGTATGAAGAAGTACACCCCTGCAGGGTTATCATGATCTATTCGAATAGCCGCGTCCGCGGTAAAGGACTACTTGGTTGCCTATACAGTTCATAGACAAGTAAATGGAAACTACTAAAAGCCTCAAGATAAGTGTGAGTGCCGAGGATGGCTCTTCCGTAGGAAGACGGAGGCGGATCCTCGGTAGTGTATTGAATTGGTGAGTAGTGGACTCGTGTGCGCAAAACCATTTCAAGTTGAAGTATCGTAGGATAGTCTAGCCTAGAGTCAAAGCTGGCTTGCTGCAATAACTCCACCAACCCTTCTTGATAATATGCATGTATGTAGGATCTGATGTAAGTCTTGCTGAGTACCTTTGTACTCATGTTGCTATAACCTACATTTTTACAGAAGACGCTGCAACCCCTTCTGATGGGTTCTATGTAGACATTGACATCAACGAGTAGGCTAAAGGCCCAGGTGGTGACCCTGAGCTTGTGAAGGACCACGTAGTATAGCTAGGCTTTCCAAGCCTCTTTTATTTTACTAGTTGTCTATACTCAGACAATGTACTTCCGCTGCTGGTTTGTATGACTGTATGACTTGAATGTTGGGTCGTGAGACCCGTACCTTTGTGTATGTTATGTATGGCTCCCTGAGCCTTAAATAAAGTACTTGTGTCATAGAGTCATGTTGTGATGCTTCGTTGTATTTGCACATATCGAGCATATTGTGTGTATGATTGAAATGCTTGGTATGTGTGGGATCTGACTATCTAGTTGTTTATCTTTAGTAGCCTGTCTTACCGGGAAATGTCTCCTAGTGTTACCGCTGAGCCATGGTAGCTTGCTACTGCTCTGGAACACTTAGGCTGGCCGGCATGTGTCCTTCTTCGTTCCCGTGTCTGTCCCTTCGGGGAAATGTCACGCTTGAGTACCGGAGTCCTGTTAGCCCGCTACAGCCCGGTTTACCGGAGTCCTGCTAACCCAGTGCTACAGCCCGGACCCACTTGCTGATGACCGACACGTTCGAAGCTGGGTCATGGATGCCTGTCCCTGTAAGTCTGTGCCACTTTGGGTTTACGACTAGTCATGTCAGCCCGGGCTCCTTATCATATGGATGCTAGCGACACTATCATATACGTGAGCCAAAAGGCGCAAACGGTCCCGGGCAAAGGTAAGGCGACACCCGTGGGGATACCGTGCATGAGGCCGCAAAGTGATATGAGGTGTTACCGGCTAGATCGATGTGACATCGAGTCGGGGTCCTGACAGCCACGTAAATCACAAGCTAAAGTAAATACCATTATACTTATATCCCGATGCAAAAGGTTGAGTACATGTCCGAAGAGTAGAGTCGCACACACACACTCTGTCTCTCAGAATCTCTCACACACACATACACCAGGTACGTGACGCCCACTTAAGCAGACACGAGTATGTTACAATTTGTGCACCCATGGGTACACGTGATGCTGCACATTTATTTAAGCCAGAAGGCGAACCCAAACAGTAGCTGCATTCATTCCCCTCCCGCTGCCTCTTCTCTGGTCGCCGTCGCCGGGTATCCATGGGCCGGTCGAAGGTAACAACATACGCCATACTCCCACTGGAGCGGCGCTTTAATATGGAAATTTTAGTGGTCATGCATGCATCTTTTTGTGCTAGCACTCCTATATAAGGGTTGATCGGACGCTTCCTGCAGACGTGTGCGGGCGGTGGGAGAGGAAGGAGAAGGGAAGCGGGCTGTGGAGTAATGTTTTTTAGCACAATTTCTTAGGAAACTGAGTGCAATAATTGAGTAGTTTTGCAAACTACCAGTACTACTACACCTGAAACGGTTCAAAACCTATACTCCCTTTGCCAGCGCGTGCTTCCCGTGTGAAACGGTCAGCGTCACCCTGGAGCGTCAGTGCCACATTAATGCCCGGCCAGAGCGGAGGCGACCTCTCACTCGCACCGGCTTTGAAGTGGCGTGATGGCCGAGAGAGCGCCGCTTCCCGATGCACGCGACTGCTCCGCGTCGAGACTGGCCATAGGCCCTGTTTGGATCCATGGGTTAGAGTTAGTTTGAGCTAGTTGGGGCCCAAATAGCCCTAAAGTGTCCAAGCATGAGGGTTCAAATTGGAGCAAGTTGCGCCGAACCCACCAAAAAAAACTATCCCACCCAAGAGGTGCTAACTGGAGATAGTTCTCCTTGGGACCACTAAAAAATCACTTTTCTCTCTCCATGAAGTGCATTTATTGCCAATCTAACCCTGTCTCCCAAACACTTCTTTGGCTACAGTTAGTAGTCTAACCTCTAGCTAAGTTAGAGTATCAAACAGGACCAGTATAGGACATGCAAGTTGCTCAAAGCATACAGGCAAATTCGTACGTGAAAGGATTTTTTATTTTTGAAAACGGAACATGAAAAGAATTTTTTTAGAATGCTCTTGGCATGTCGCTAACATGTGATAGTTAACCAACCTCAATAGATGGCAGAAACACCAGCCCGCCGCACTTTGATAGAGACAAGGAGGGAGAAGTGATACAGGCTGCTGAATTACTAGAGATAGGTGTCGCACGGAAGCCAAGAAAGATGGTGATAGCGTGGGTTAGCCATGTACTAGTATGATGTAAGTACACTGGGCTGCTGTGTTTCGTACTCTTCCAGTCCACTGTGGAGATGATTGGTTAATTTTATATCGCTGAATGATATTAAATATTGTGAGTGCAGGCGCTCCACCACGAGGTTCCTTGCTCCTTCTCGGTCGTCCGGAATCTATGTTCTTCCACTCTATTTTTTTTACGTGAGCTTTGTTCATCCTTTTTCCAACAAGCGAGACATCTAGCATCAAGGTGCACGTGTTAGGCAAGGATCGTTCCATCTATATGAAGATCACGTGGGACTGGAACTACGAGACGGACATGTACCCAGGAGTGGATGTACGAACCTGAGTAATCTAGCGCAGTAAGTGAAGTAGAAAGGCACAAATGGTATGAACATGCGTGGCATATAGGGTGTGTTTGGTTGTGTTCTCGTCTCAGCGTAGTTGTTCCCTCTTCATGCATGCTCAACTCAACACCCCTCTTCATGCATGCTCTCTTCATGCATGCTTCTAGTGTATTTGTGCTAAACTATTGTGGACTCATGCACCCTCCATACACTCTACCAAACACCCAAAAGTAGGTCGAGAAGGGAACTCTTGGGTGGCATTTGTTTCTTACGACGTACTTCCACTAAATGTTGTACGTGCAATGCATGGTGATGTTATGGAGTACGCGCCTAAGTACTCTACTACTACTATATTAGTCGGAGGCACATACTAACTTTTATATTTGTTTACGTGTATGCCTCGAGACCTTCCAACTAGACGTGTCTTTCTCTCCAGGTCGCACTTTGTATCATTCATACCACTAAGTACTACTACGTGTGGTCTCCGACCCAGAAGTGGAAGAAGTGGAGACGCTCTACCACGCTGTGTTTTTACGCTGGGCTCTACCATGTTGTTCATGTCCCACTCCTTTCGCTGACGTGTGGGACATCTAGCACGTGCCGTGTTTGGCACCCTTCATCGTAAGAGTTGAAATGCTACCATTCATCAAAAATAAAAAATAATTATAAATCGGCAATGATACTATTTTTTGCGAACCAATCAGCAGTGATACTATACCACGCGGTTTCCTTGCTCCTCGATATCGGAAAGAATATTTCCGTTCACCAACATGTGGGACATCGACCATCCTGGTCCACTTGCCATGCACGCAGAACTCCAAGGGAGATTCACCCAGGTCGTCGCGCCGCAGTAACAATGACTAATGAGCCGTCAAATCACATGCCCACTTCCCACTTTGAAGTTGCTCGGACGAAGGAACCATCATGACTTCGTTGAATTCCGCTTCTTGAAGAAAACTACTGTACCGGCAGTACTGCTAGCTACAGTATTTACTCCAACAGAGGCCTCCTTTCGTTCATAGGATAGGAATATGAAAATCATAGGAAGTGAGATGACATGCATCTCAATTCCTATAGAGAAAGAGATGCCATTTGATGCATAGGTTAGGAATTTTTCCATTTAGTCTAGGCTAATGTACTGGTAATTTGCTCTAAAAACTACAGTAGTAACTAGTAGTACTGGTACATGCTCGTACTCAAACACAGACACACACACTAACTACTAGTACTACTACTTCTCACATGTTGGCCAGACGCCGTCGTTCTCCTTCCCAGCTTTGTCGGCGACACCCCACCGTGCTTGGATCTCCGCCGACCTCTCCGCAGCAGCGCGTGCGTCCTTTTCTTTCTTGCGGCGGTGGGCCTCTCTTTTCTTGAGTGCTTTCTGACTTTTCCGCTCCCTCTATGCGGCTTTGGCCGCCTCTTGCTCTATCGCCCATTCGGCCTTGGCATCTTCAAATTCCTCCCACATAGTTGTGAGGTCGCGAGCGGCGTTGAACTCGGCACGACGGGATGCCATCGCTTCCCTACCATTTTGTGTGCGATCGTGGGCGGCGAGGAACTTGGCGCGGCGGGATGCCATCACTGCCTTACCGGTTAGTGTGTGGCGCGGTGGCATGAACGACTCTTGGTGAGAGCTCTGGGGTGGAGTGGCCGGACAACCGTATAGTGCATTGGTTTTCAAGAGCTCAAAGATAGAAGACGAAGTAAATTAGGATTCCCCTTCAATCCTGGTCATTTATTACCGAGTAAAATGCATTGGGGGTCATCTAACTTGTCTTGATAGCTCACTTTGATCATTGTATACGAGATATGGTGATTATACGGTCACTGGCTCAGCGTATAGCTCCGTGTTTGTATGGTCGACCAGTCAAACAGTCCGCATGTGCCTCATCAACTCGTGTTCTTTATCTATCTACGCGGGCCTACCTATGAATGGAGAAAGAAATACTGTAAAAACCAAAATTATGCGTATGTAGGGAATCAAACCACAGAATCGTCGCTGCAACACACCCTCGTCCACCAAATGATAATGAAATACTTCGTGTCAGACACTCACGCTCATGCTGTCAAAGCATGCTAATGCATGCACGTCGCCCTCTAAATCAAAGTCCTTCTCATGGCACAACGCAAATAGCAAGCCCATCACCTGCGCGCCCCGGCGGTGCCTGACATTACTGTTTAGACGTTTGATGGAGGCCTACGGGAACGCCAAGAATGTATTCACCTGGCTCAACACCAATGATCATACTCGGACCGCCTTGCTCATGTATATCGTCCATCACAAGGACAATCTATAAAACAACCTAAGCTAGAGAGGATACTATTGTAGTATGGTACAGAGTATGGACTATCGTGAGCGACCGATCTTAGTGCCACTGCACACCGAAACACCTTCCATCGCTAGCGCGCGCTTCCCGCCTGAAATGGTCACCGTCTCTCCAGAATGTCAATGCCGCATTCACCGGACTTAACTGCAGATGCAATTGGTGTCATTGACATGCGGGCCAGACGCCCGTTGGGCACACATGTCAGTAACCCAAAAACATCTGTAGTTAATCACTGAAGTAGCATCCGCATTCACGCCTGACGAACCTACTCCGGCGCCAGTTGTCCATCTGTGTGCCGCGGCTCATTGCCATTTGCCCGCTATATTAACTTGAGCCCCAGCTCCCAGCCATAGCCAAAGACCCACACTTATTCTCCTCCGGTCCCTTCCTTCTGTCGGCACCACTTCAACCATGGCCTCCTGGCTCTCCGAAGCTCTCTTGGACGTACTGCCGCAGGAGCAGACTAGGGACATCGGCGGCTCCGCTCCAGGCGTGCTCCAAAGCTCTCTTCGATGTACTGTCGCAGGAGCAAACGAAGGAGATCGCCGGCACCCCCCCGGCCGCCCTCCACCTCCACGACCACGAAGCCGGCGCACGTGCGTGGGCGCAGCCGGCAGCGAGGAAGAGTAGTACACGGTAGGTCACCGCCGCTCTGGTCCCGGGAAGGCCACCGCTACTCCACTTAGTCGACGCCAAGCTTGGTGGGGTAAACATCAGCGGCCGATTAGCCGCTTGACGGCGACGTGGAGGCGGAAATCTTCAGAACCTTGTGCTCCGGAGGAGGAGGTTATCGAGGCGGATGAGGAGGAGGTTATCGAGGCGGATGAGGAGGAGGCAAAGGCAATGGCCGGCTTTCTCGGGTTCATGGCCGGACATGGTGGTCGGGTGCCGACGATCGCTTAGATTAGGTTTACACTAGGTTTAGTACGGTTTGTGCGAAATATGTAATGAATTTCGTCCAGTTTGTAGGAAAAGTTTTCGAAATGTAATGAATTGCATCCGGTTAATTTCATCCGGTTAATTTGAAATTTGCTTTGTTTGCATGAATTTCGTCCGGTTAGTTCATATAGTTGTCGAAAGGTATGCGAGCAGCATCGGATGGCATCCATCAGTGTCCTCGGACAGATTCTGGTGTAAATTTGTGGGCCAGCGCTGGAGATGCCCTAACTATCATGCTATAATCACTAACAATCCTCCATTATTTGGCAGGGAACAATTATCCCTCGATCAAAATCAGATCCGCGGTGTTTCGCACTCCTCCCACGCAAGAGTGTAAACTCTTGCTTACATAAAAATGGAGCAAGTGGACGGCACTGTAGCACGTCATATCACTCGAACTAGCCCGCCTAACGAGCGGGAAAGAACCGCCCTCATCATTTTGTTCTGGATTTCTATGGATCGATCACGCGAAAATGTTACGCTTCGCAAGCTCTAAAGGAAAAGGCGGCACACTTACGACTCGTACGCGTCGCAACCCCGACAGTCCGGCTCGCACACCACTCACCAGAGGGGACACGCGTTGTCTTGCAATTTCACTGACATGTGGGACCGTAATTGAATAAACCGTCGATAGCCGAAATCTAATCGCTCGGCGGGCGTCGGCTGAGAAGAGAGAAACGGGGGAGGGAGAAGAGATCGCCCCCCCCCCCGCCGTGCACGGACTCCAAGAAATATATGGTGATAATGTGAGGTGGGCCATGCTGGAGTCCGGACCGCTTCCGGAGCCCGCTCTCACCGCCCTGGCCCCTCAAGACGCCAGCTACCCGCTGCATGCATAGCATGTAGTCCCCGCTTATGTGGAGGAGAGAGAGGCATTGACAAAGTCAAGGAGTAACAGTGGAGACAATGGCCCTGTTTGGATCATGGGGTTAGAGCTAGTTTGTGTTAGTTGGGGGCTCAAATAACCCAAAATTATCCAAACAGGGAGGGTTAGAGTGGGTTAGTTCCATCTAATCCAACTATCATGGTGGAGAGGTGCTTATTTGGTTAGAGTGGGTTAGAAAATAACTCTAACGCTAACTGTGTTGGAGTATCCAAACAAGGCCAATAGCTTTCATCAAAAATAAACAATGAATACTCGTTGCTCGTCCTCTATACCGGAAAGAATACTTTCATTCGCCGACATGTGGGACGTCGACCATCCTGGTCCACCTGTCATGCACAAAATTATCCTGGTCTACCCCGGTCGTGTCGCAGGACCAACCTTTCTCACTGTAAGTCGTTCGGACGAAGGAACCACCATGACTACGTTCAATTCTGCTTCTTCAAGAAAACTTACTGTACCTGCAATACTGCTAGCACACGCGAAGATTGGACGGCACTTTACCACGTCATATCACTAAAACCCACTAGGCCAAACTAGCCCGCCTAGGTCATCTATTTTGGAATGGAGGGAGTACGTCTCTGCACTGCTATGATTTTGTGTTGCACGTTCTCTGTACTTTTGCTACGATTTTCCTACCCTATGAACCAAATGAGTCCTAAATGTATGTCGACTATTGTCTGATCGATCGCTAAGCCTACAATTTTAGGAGCTAGGTGTCACGCCCAATATGCGATACTATCCTAAAGAGACTCGAAGGTCCCACCAAGGATAGAACCGCATATTGAAATGCTTTTGCAAGGTGGATATCATTACATCAACATTACATAATAGATGGGGATACATACAAGGCATACAAATGCCACAAGAGTACATCAATACAATATACATAAGATCAACATCCGGCTACGGATGAAACACAAACAGAAGCTCAAACAATATCCACCCTGCTAGCCCAGGCTGCCGACCTGGAACCTATCCCCTGATCGAACAAGAAGCCGAAGAAGAACTCGAAAACAAGCAAACATCGCTCTCACGTCATGATCATCGCATAACATGTACCTGCAACTGTTGTTGTAGTAATCTATGAGCCACGAGGACTTAGCAATCCCATTACCATGGGTATCAAGACTAGCAAAGCTTAATGGGTAAGGAAGGGGAAAAGTGGTGAGGTTGCAGCAGCGACTAAGCATATATGGTGGCTAACATATGCAAATAAGAGCGAGAAGAGAAGCAACGGAATGGTCGTGAAGCTAGCAATGATCAAGAAGTGATCCTGAACTCCTACTTACGTCAAACATAACCCAAAACCGTGTTCACTTCCCGAACTCCGCTGAAAAGAGACCATCACGGCTACACACGCGGTTTATGCGTTTTAATTCGAATCTGGTGTCAAGTTATCTACAACCAGACATTAACAAATTCCCATCTGCCACATAACCGTAGGCACGACTTTCGAAAGTTTATACCCTGCAGGGGTGTCCCAACTTAGCCCATCACAAGCTCTCACGGTCAATGAAGGATATTCCTTCTCCCAGGAAGACCCGATCAAACTCGGAATCCCGGTTTACAAGACATTTGGACAATGGTAAAACAAGACCAGCAAGACCACCCGACTGTGCCGACAAATCCCGATAGGAGCTGCACATATCTCGTTCTCAGGGCACACTGGATAAGCGAAGCGTACAGGTACCGACGTAATCCAAGTTGCCAAGGAATGGTCCCGCACGGTGCTCTAGTTTGGACCAACATTCAGAGGAGCACTGGCCCGGGGGGTAAAATAAAGATGACCCTTGAGTCTGTAGAACCCAAGGGAAAAAGGCTTAGGTGGAAAATGTTAAAATCAATGTTGGGCCTTGCTGGAGGAGTTTTATTCAAAATGAATTGTCAAGGGGGTCCCATAAATCACCCAACCGCGTAAGGAATGCAAAATCAAGGAACATAATACCGGTATGACGGAAACTAGGGCGGAAAAAGTGGAACAAAACACCAGGCATAAGGCCGAGCCTTCCACCCTTTACCAAATATATAGATGCATTAACTAAATAAGAGATATTGTGATATCCCAACATAATCCTGTCCACCATGGAGCAATCTTCAACTTCATCTGCAACTAACAACGCTATAAGAGGGGCTGAGCAAAGCGGTAACATAGCCAAGCAACGGTTTGCTAGGAAGGGCGAAAAGGTTAGAGGCTGAGATGGCAATTTGGGAGGCTTGAAGAGCAAGTGATAGGTAGCGCAGCAAAGCGATAGAACAAAGCAACTAGCATAGCAATGATAGAAGTGATATCGAGGGTAGTGGTCATCTTGCCTGAAATCCCGCAAGGAAGAAGAACGAGTCCATGAAGAAGACAAACGGACGTAGTCGAACGGATCCTGACAATCGCAACGTAACCGGAACTATCAAGAAGAAGCAACACCGGAAAGAAGCAAACAACATGGTAAACAGCCAAGAATAATCATGGCATGATGCACAATCAAGTATGATGCATGTCCGGTTTAATGAGGCATGGCATGGCAAAGTGCAACAAACAACACTACAAATTAAGTGAAGCTCAATATGCAACGAGTTGCATATTGACGAAACACCACATCAATTATTTAGTTCTCTCTCATTTAGGAACACAACAATATTACATGTTGTTATAAACATGGCAAGAGGTGAAGCATAAATAAACTAACTATCTAGGCAAGTTTAAGTGAGGCCGGAAACAACAAACGATAATTCCGGAAAATCCCCATATGTCATTTAGCAATATAATGCAAACACAATTTTAATCATTTAAATATTGTTAACATGATGCGGATGACATATGCAAGTCTTAAGCAATTTTATGAAAATGTTGACATGAGCATGTTATGAAGCATTTCGTCACCATGGCGGAACAAAACGGGTGCCATGACAACGAATCCGAAAATGATGCCACGGCAACATATCGGTTCTGGTAACTTGATTGAGATACCGATGCAAACGAGAAGTGTGCGGATGTGTGGAACACGCAAGAGATGGGGAGTGATCCCGGATACCGGGTGTCCCACATGTCGGTGGCATGGCAAAAGAGGGGCATCGCAAGGAACAATTTGATCACGGTGCAAACACGGACATCTCATTCAACACATGCATTCGGCGGTCGTCTTGGCTGTTATACCTTCGAAGCATGCATTTTCGGGGTGAAACGAGTTCGGTGCAATGAAGAGGAAGTAGACGTTCTCGCAACGGTCGAGTGGAAGTAGTTGTACACGTTCGTTTCGAAAAGGCATTTGACGAATCCAACATCTTCGGGGTGACGGTAGTGGAAGTAGTGGAAGTAGTGGTACACGTCTCGAAGACGGACTTGACGCATCCGATGTCTCCGGGGTCGATGGTAGTGGTACACGGTCATCGTGATACTTGGCGAGTCCGCGTAGTCGTAGACGTTCCAAGGTACTTGACGCATCAGCAGGTGTAGTCGTACATGGTGTCCGCAGCAACA
This sequence comes from Triticum dicoccoides, assembly GCF_002162155.2. Classification (NCBI taxonomy): domain Eukaryota; kingdom Viridiplantae; phylum Streptophyta; class Magnoliopsida; order Poales; family Poaceae; genus Triticum; species Triticum dicoccoides. Next base: position 535,960,835 of record NC_041385.1, on the reverse strand, counting down.
TGTCCATGATGGCCAAATAAACCAATAGCGACCGAAGGCAGCAGGGTGCGAGGCCAAGCTTGAGGGGTGGGAATGCCATGGGCGTGCAACAGAGCAAAGGGGGCGTCGGGGCTCATGGGCGGCATGGACGGGCAGAAAGCGCTCGGAATCGAGCTCCTCTCGATCCAGAGCATGGCTGCGGCCACGGGACAGAGGTGGAGGCCCAGCGAGGTCGGCAGCTTAGGCCTCGATGGGGTGGCGAAGGACGAGTTGGCCGGCATCGGCCTTGGCGCGAAGCAGGGGAGGCGGAGCTCCTGCTCGGGTAGAAGCTGCAAGGGGAACCGTGTGGACAAAGACGAGACACGGATCTGGGGGGCGGGAGCCCATCTCCGACGATGGTGGTGGTGCTGGAGCGAGAGCGAACACAGGGGGAGGGAGAGAAGCTCGCGTCCATGGCTTCACAGGGGACTTGGCGCGGCGACGGCGAACTGGGGTCACAGGGATCCGAAGCAATAGAGTCGAACTCGACCCGATCCAGTCAAAACGAGGCGCCTGGCTCGCCCTCGATGCAGAGGAGGGGCGGAGCAGAGGAGGAGGCGAACGGGCGTGGGGAAGGCAGCAAGGCGGTCGGAGGCGGCTCGCTCCTCTCTCTTTCTCTACGGATGGTGGCACGAGCGAGGGAGAGGGAGAGATCGAGAGGAGGGAGTGGCGGCGCAAGGGAGGAAAGCAGGGTGCGGGCTAGGGTTAGAGCTGGTGGGGGCGCCGACTGGGCTGGTGGAACGGGCCGGTCTGGTTGGTCAGGCCCAAGAGGCCGGCTGGGCTGGCTCCTCTCTCCTCTCTTCTCTTAAAACAGAGAAAAAGAAAGGAAAGGGAAGAAAAGAAAAGGTTAGAGAAAGAGTTTGGGCATGGGGACTATTTTCCCAGACTCACAAAAATATGCTTGTTCCGAGAAAATAGAAAAAGCCATGATTGAAAGATGTAAATTCAAACTCATTTGAATTTAGTTCAAATGGGTTTGAACTAGGACTCGATAAAAGGAAGGTCCAAAAATGTCGGATTTTTGGTGGAGCTCCGGAATATGATGAAAGAATATATGGCAAGGTTGGAGACCAATAATTAAGATAACAAAGGCATTGGAATATTTTGTAAGTGTGTTATGGTGAATTCCAAATTAATGAAATATTTAAATATAGCTCCCTAATATTGGGAAGATATGTTATAAAGAGAAGTCACCGTTCCCTCGATTTAAATAGATCAACCATCTATGCAATTTATTAGTTGAGTTGAGATGCAAAGATTAATGACATGATGACATGATGCAATGCAAAAATAAAAGAGCAAGCATAAATGAAACACGGTTGATCACGAAAATATGGAAGTCTTCTGAAGTGTCGGTCTTGGGGCGTTACACTAGGGCTATTGGTCGATCGACGAGGGATAAGTATAAGCGTACCACGAGCTCATCAGCCCCAAAGTTTCTCTTCGGTGAGTGTTTTGCAAGTACTATAGCTCGCACAGTAGCTAGTCTACTAACAATAAGAATCATCAAACAAGCCCTGCTGATATGATAAACAGTTCATACTTACATCTAAGCATGCCATATATTACATCAAAAGCTGGTGAGGATACATCTGTTTCCATAACTCGGAGAGGGTTCGCATGATTCATCACATGATTCACTATCAAACAAAAGAGCAAGATCCGCCCACACAAGACAGTGCACTATCCCTAAGATGGTTTGATAACACGCATCATTCTGGTAATTAAACACAGGGCAATGCAAACTGCCCTGAAGGATTAGCGCGACCAACTATTTCTTGGCATCGATCTCTCGGGCAATGACCACAGCATGGACAGCGGCATGGGAATCAATTTTTGGGGCGATGTCCACAGGACTAACCGCGACATCGGAATCGATCTCTAGGGCGATGTCCACAGGATGGACAGCGGCATCGGAATCGATCTCCGTGGCGATGCCAACAGGACGGGCCACGACATCGGAATAATCAAGGACAACCACCGACACCTGCACAACCCTAACATATTAGCAAGCACATTGCAAATAATCAAAAACCACAACTATGGTAATAAGCCATTATTTTTTACCTTGTGCAGCTCACCGGGGGATCTCATCCCTCCGGGGGCCATCTCCTCGTCCTCGATGGGGGCCATCACCTTGCCAGGGGAATACTGCTTCTCAACAGCGACTATCTCCTCAAACTCGGTCTTGAGCCTCACATAGGTGGCAATCAGAGTTCCTGGGGTAGGCACGGTGGGGCCCTTACTATTTTTCCAACTTTCTTTGAGAAGTTCGTCCGCCAACGTCCTCAACTCTTAGGCTAGTGCTTGTTTCTTGGAGTTCTTCGTCTTAATGGGTTGGCCCGCCAACATGGTTAACTCGTTCGTCGGTGCTCGCTTCCTGGAGATCGCTGTCTCCAGTGGGTTGTCCGCCAGCAACTCTTTGCTTGGTGCTCCAGGATCAATCAATGAACTGACAAACAAAAAGCAATCGAAAGGAAACCACAATCGCATTGAAAACGGGAAAAGAATAGGATGTGAGAATCGGTTGGTGCTTCGCAAAAAGAAGATTATTGGAATGAAAATATAGCAGCATAACTGATTCGCCCACCTTTCCTTCGTCGGTATAGAAGAAAAATAGCATAATTGAGTAGCCTGGAGTGAGGTTTTCTTCAAGAAAGGAAAGAAGGGCTTGAACGAGTGTTCCAATGAAATGATGGTTGCTTCGTCCATTCCAACTTGGAGGCCACCTTACCACTGCTGGTAAAGGTGTGGGTTTTGTGATATGACGGGTCATGACGGCCACACCGGGGTGACAGGTGAGTCTCGACTGTAGCACCTCACTGTGATTTGGTGGATGGCATGCGGGCCCGGATGCTTTGAAATGTCCTGCATGTAGATAGAGTGGCTAGTCATATAGGAGTGCTCAATATTGTGCACCGCGACCAAGGCGGAGAGGAAAACGAGAGAACTACGTAATTAATGCATGAGTTTAATTAGGGTAGTTTTGTAAAGTACGAGATACATTCCTCCAATCGCAAAATGGCTTGGTTCATGAGATTTGAGATTTGAGCCCTATAAACCGGAAGGGAGGGGGTACTGCACACGGTGTAGTCTAGTGACTTGTTGAAATCTCTAGAAAGGCAAATACTCCTTTCCGGTTTACAGGTCTATACTACTCCCTCCGTCTAGGTGTGTAAGTCATCTTATGGACACCAAATAGTCCCAAAACACTTAGGCGCGGTGCATTAACTTCTACCTTGTTTCTTGTTTCTTGACATATCAACCAATAAGAGATGAGAGGTGTGCATGCTTTTAATGACTTGCAATGGCTAGTTCATTGCATGGAATGCTATTAATTAGCAAATAAACATTGGTGACCCTAGGAGGAAACGGTGCTAAGCGCGTGGACCTATGCAGAATGAGTATCAACCAATGGATAATGGAGTTTAATTGTTAAACAATAGCAATTTTGTGTCATGCAAGAGCCTGGCTAGTACTCCAAGGAATCGCACCACGTGAGCATTCGCAACTGCCACGTTCGGTTTGCGCTTGCCTCTTCGCCTCTTCGAGAAGACGAACAATGATGTTACTCCTACTTCTACAGTATCGAATCCACTGCTGCATGTCCGTCCACCTCGTGGGGGAGGGATAGCGTGTAGCGAAAGCTTCTACTTACTGCTCCTGCCTTTGCGTCTATGACAGGTGGGCCCAACAGGTGGTTGGCCCACCTGTCATGCAGCCAAAGGCAGGTGAAGTTAAGGCACTGGAGCTCAGTCCGCGAGGGAGAGGGCGTTGTCGTAATCAAATTTCTCGGTCTTGTATGAGTTGACACGACACATCAAAGCACTGCACTCGATAAAAGTCTTTTTACACATTTCAAATGGGCTACTTCGTATGTAGGAGTAGACATATTCTGCTTCGTATGTAGTCACTTGTTGCAATCTCTAAAAAGACTTATATTTGGAAACAGAGGGAGTACAACACATGCATGCATGCCGTGACTTTCCTTTTGATACTTGCATGTGTTGATTTGATGCACATTGCCAAATTTTGACTATAAATTTAACTAACCAAATTTTCATGCATGTCACAAAAAATTACGGGGCTGTTTGGATTGTGACTATGTTTGTCTTATGTTGCCACATTATTTTTCCCACACTTGCCACACTTGCCTAACCTGAGTTGCTCAAATTGTTAGACACACTTTGGCTTGCCTAAGGGAATCTTGCCACAATTTTTGTGTGTATGACATGTGGGGTTCACTGCTAATAAAAAAATTCTTGTCTTAGGTGTGGCTAATAAAAAAGACTTATATTTAGGAACGGTGGGAGTAGAAAATATAAATAATAATGCATGTTGGGGCAACCCACGTTTCCGCTAATTTTAGCCGTGGGCTTGTTCACAATTTTTACGAGGGGGTGGTTGTTCATTTAATGGAGGGACTTGTAGTACCAGACCTGAACGATACAAAGTGCGACCTGGCACACCGTAACACCACTTGGAACAAGCGGGTAGCTATCTCAAAAAACAATCAACAACTAAAAAAACCCGCGACCTGGCATGTAGTAGTACACAATTTTAAACGATTGTTTTGATGGAGTGAAAAAGGAAAATTACCCCACTACTGATATATAGGCCGGAGCCTCCGCGCTTGCTTGCTAGGGCTGCTCTATTCACACACTCTCATCCTCTCCAGATCTAAACATGATACGGGTAGTAACACTGTCTTTCTCCCATCAACAAACACTGGCTTTCTATCCTCACCGCTGGTTACAGATCCGGACGTATCCCCCTCCGTCGGTGAAGGGGAGGAGGGGCAGCGTTTAGGCCGTCGTAGACAACAAGGGAGGAGACCCACTGCCGGACGCACCATTATCTCTGGCTGAGTGCCGGCGCGGGAGGTCCTCCGATCCCTTCGTTGTTGCATGTGGGCGTGTCGGCGTTCTGGGAATGAGGGTACCCAGACTTGCCTGCCTACGGCCTGCAACGTGGCTCGAAGGGGGCCAAGCGCGTCCCATCTTCATCGACTCAAGCTCAAGACCCTCGCGAGGGGCCAAGCCTCGCGGGGCGGACGACAAGGGGTTTCCTCAGGCACGGCCTCATCAGGCTGGCTCGCCAGGAGGTGGAGAGTTCAAGGCGGGGTACCTCGCGAGGTGCCCGTGACGCAAGCCATGACGACCAGGAGCGCCAGTCGGGCGCCACCCCGCGTAGTGTCCTCGTTTCCTCTTTTGTGCAAAGGGAGCAAGCGCAGGAGAGAGCATCAAGCAAAGGCATCCATTTCGGTGCTACAAGACTAAGACCCGCCCAACGGCAGGGAGGAAGTCATTGTGGAGCCCAAGCTGGCGTCACCACCAGAGCCTTTGGCAGGCGAGGACCAACTAAGCATGCCCGCAAGATCCGTTCCCGCTCCCTCGCATTGATCAGATCGTTGATTCCACCGCTGAGTGTGACCTGTTATGCTTCTTGGATGCCTTCTCCGGGTATCACCATATCAAGATGGTGGTGGAAGACGTGGATAAGACGGCCTTCTTGACCCCGTGTGGAGTGTACTGCTATACATGCATGTCGTTCGGACTGCGCAACGCGGGAGCAACCTTTAAGCGGCTCATGCACATCACCTTGGGCCCGCAACTCGGGAAGAATGTGGAGGCTTACGTCGATGACATCGTAGTGAAGTCTCACGAGGCCAAGACACTGATACAAGACCTGGAGGAAACCTTCGCAAGCCTCAGCGCAGTAAGCCTGCGGCTCAACCCGGAGAAGTGTGTGTTTGGGCAAGCTCTTGGGCTTCCTCGTGTCCCACCGAGGTATTGATGCCAACCCAGAAAAGGTCAAGGCAGTAGAGGACATGAGCCCACCAAGACCCTCAGGGAAATGCAGAAGCTCATGGGGAGCGTGACTGCGCTGGGGTGCTTCATCTCCAGGTTAGGAGAGCGAGCGCTGCCTTTCTTCCAGCTGATGAAGAAAAAGGGTCCCTTTGAGTGGACTGAAGAGGCCGACAGGGCGTTCCGAGATCTCAAGAGATACCTAACCAGTCCTCCGGTGATGGTTGCCCCACGCCCTCGGGAGCCCTTGGTACTCTACTTTGTCGCCACTCCTTACTCCTCTAGCACGGCTCTGGTGGCAGTTAGGGAGGAGCGTCGGACCAAGGCCACGGAAGCCACCCGTGTCAAGGCAAAGCGGGACCAGGGAGGTCTCGCAGCGAACGCTACCACAGCTGAGGAGGGTCAGTCACTGCAGGGGAGCGCGCCGGGGACGGAGGAGGCCCCTCCCCCAGACAACCAGCTTCTGGAGGCCCCATCGCCTCAGCAGGCGCCACGGCCTCCGGAGGACGCCGCCAGCGCCGACGCTCCAAGCCTCGTCGAGCACCCGGTGTACTTCGTCAACACGGTGTTACGGGATGCGAGGGCACGGTACCCCATGCCACAGAAGCTCCTCCTCGTGCTACTGGTAGCCTCGCGCAAGCTGCGACACTACTTCCAGGGCCACCCGATCAAGGTCATCTCAGCATACCCCTTGGAAAGGGTGCTCAGGAGCCCTAACTCGGCCGGAAGGGTCGCTGAGTGGAACATTGAACTGCAAGCGTTTCAGCTCGAATTCAGCACAACCAGGGTCATCAAGGGAGCCGCGCTAGCAGATTTCGTAGCCGAATGGACGGAGGCACCGGACCTCAAGACCGGCGAGGATCGATCCCTCTCCCCGGGAAGCGAGGCGCCAGAAGGATGGGTCATGTACTTCGATGGAGCGTTCTCCAGGCATGGCACAGGGGCCGGGGCGGTGCTCATATCTTCCACTCAGGACAAGCTTTACTACGTCGTGCAGCTCTTTTTCCAGTGGGGTGAAAAGGTCTCCAATAATATAGCGGAGTACGAAGGACTGATAGCGGGCTTGAAGGCCACCGCTGCCCTAGGGGTGAAGCCCTTACTATCAAGGGCGATTCGCAGCTCCTCGTCAATTTCTCCAACAAGGTATACGAGCCGAGAGATGAGCACATGGAAGCATACCTTGCAGAAGTCCGCAGGATGGAGAAGCAGTTCTGGGGGTTGGAACTACAGCATGTACCCCGTGGCACTAATCAAGAGGCCGACGACATTGCCAAACGAGCCTCCAGGCGGTTGCCCCAGGAGCCGGGCGTCTTCGAGGAGCGACTCTTCAAGCCCTCGGCCCTACCATCGTTATCAAACACGGCGCAGCCTCGGGTGGAGCTTCCCCAGCCACCTGCCTCGGGAGCCCCAGCCTGCGGCCCGGCCTCAGGGGCACGCCTGCTCCTGATGATGGAGCCTCAGGAGGGGAGCTGGATCACAGAGATCTGGAGCTACTTAACACAAGGGACCCTGCCGGAGAAGGAGGAGGAAGTAGAGCGTGTGGCGCGGCAAGCTACAGCGTACTGCATCAGGTATGGAGAGCTCTACCGGAAACGACCAAACGATGTGTCCCTGCGCTGCATCACCAGAGAGCAAGGGAAAGAGTTGCTGGCAGATATACACGATGGAGATTGCGGGCATCATTCGTCGTCACGGACCCTCGTTGGCAAGGCGTTCTGCAGCGGTTTCTATTGGCCTACTGTGCTCAATAATGCTGTCGAGCTAGTGAAGGCTTGCGAGGCTTGCCAATTCCATGCCAAGCAGATCCATCAGCCGACCGGAGGTCTGCAAACCATACCCCTCACATGGCCGTTCGCAGTCTGGGGGCTGGATATCCTGGGCCCGTTTCCTCGGGTGCTAGGGGGCTACCGCTACCTCTACGCCGCCGTGGACAAGTTCACCAAGTGGGCTGAAGTCGAGGCAGTCTGCACCATCCCTGCAGGTTCCGCGGTTAAGTTCATCAAAGGCATCGTGAGCCGGTTCGGGGTACCGAACCGCATCATCACCGACAATGGTTCGCAGTTCACCAGTAATCTCTTCAAAACATATTTTGCTAAGCTTGGAATGCAGATATGCTACGCTTCGGTGGCGCACCCCCGAAGCAACGGCCAGGCTGAGCGGGCCAACGCAGAAGTCCTGAGGGGCCTCAAGACGAAAACATTCAAGAAGAAGCTGGAGGCCTGCGGCAGAGGTTGGTACGAGGAGCTTTAGTCCGTGTTGTGGTCCATCCACACAACCGCGACCAAGCCGACTGGGGAGACCCCCTTCTTCCTGGTCTATGGAGCCAAAGCAGTCCTCCCTCACGAGGTCAGGCGTCGTTCCGCACGGGTCCTGGCGTTTGATGAGACGCAGCGGGACGCCATGCGGGGGATGGACCTCGTGCTGGGGGAGGAGCATCGTCGAGAAGCCACGCTGCGAGCGGCAAGGTACCAACAAGCACTACGGCGGTACCACTGCTGCAACATCTGCCCCAGAACTCTTGAGGTAGGGGACCTCATGTTCTAGTGGGTTCTCTCCAGGGAGGGACTGCATAAGCTCTCTCCCATGTGGGAGGGCCCGTTCAAGGTTGTTCATGTTTCCAGGCCCGGCTCCGCGCGCTTGGAGACTCAGGAGGGGGTACCTATCCAGAACGCGTGGAACATCCAGCACCTCAGGAGGTTTTATCCCTAAAAAGGCCCAGAGCCTGTGAAGAAGGCGAATGCCTATGAAGCTCATCTTTTTGGAAAAGGCCCAGAGCCTGTGAAGAAGGCGAATGCCTGTGAAGCTCATCTTTTTGGAAAAGGCCCAGAGCCTGTGAAGCTCATCTTTTTGGGAAAGGCCCAGAGCCTGTGAAGAAGGCGAATGCCTGTGAAGCTCATCTTTTTGGAAAAGGCCCAGAGCCTGTGAAGAAGGCGAACGCCTGTGAAGCTGATGCGTTTTGGAAAAGGCCCGGAGCCTGTGAAGAGGGCCAATGCCCGTGAAGCTTGTCTCCCCCAAGAAAGGCCCGGAGCCTGTGAAGAAGGCTAATGCCTGTGAAGCTCGCCGCATGTGACACTCTCACGTAATAATAAGTTGGGGTTGTACACGCCCCGGAGTCTCAGTAGCACCGGCCTCAGGCCCTAGGGCTCCCTCCCACACCCAGTGGCAGCACTTAGCTCCACGCTGGTGAGAAGACGTTGAAGACTAGATTAGGTGCGGGACGCGGCTTTTTCATTTGCTTTCTGCAGTTGGCTTGTTCGCTCTTATTTGAAGTTTTATTGAAGTTGTTGCCTTCGAGTTGTGGCTCTTCGACTTTTCGCTCTCCTGCCTCGATTTCTTTCACGCGAGGCCTCACGAGGGAGCAGCCAGGACTCGCTCGTGAGTCTCTCTCTCCGCCCTTATCGTTCAAGGTTTCCTCAACCCAGGCTCGCTACAGGAGCACCCTTCCGGTCCGCGCCTCACGGGCATCACGACACGAATACAGGGCCTGGGTCGATTGCCCCCACGGCTGAGGCAGGGGATTACCTACGCACGAACATGCGGCCGGAGAGAACAATACTAAAATAATGGGAACAGTATGATGATTAACAGCGGTACCCCAAACACGCCCCAACAGGGCCCCACACTACTGTCTTTCTGCGCAGGAAAAAGGAAAAGAAAGGGCAAATCTCACGAAGCTCGCCCGGCGCCGGCCCATAGGAAAGACTCGACCCGCCTCCGGAGCTCTTGCGGACTCCCTCTCGCGCTTCACCGAGACACAGCGGCGGGCAGATCTGCCACCACCCTCCAGGCAGGCACACCGGCGTGAAGGTTGACCGCGGCCGCTGCTGGAAGAGTCACTGCCCGAAGAAGAACTGGTGAAGCTTGAGGAACCCTGGGCGCCGCCAACCACGCGCGCACTGTCCTCTCCATCCTCGCCGGGGCTGGGCCCCCGGCCACGGTCATCGTCTTCAGGGCAGAACCCAGCACGGCGACCATCTTCCCCAAACACCCTCACGTAGAGGGTGGCATCGCCATCGAACATGAAGTGTAGAGTGCACCGGCGGCGCAGGCCACGCGCGCGGGCAAACGTCTGCGAGCCGTAGGTCAAGGCCAGGCTCCCGGCTGCGGAGACATCCAGCGAAGCCCATGAGGCCCGGCTGCGGCAGCCGTCTGCCTAGAGCCAGAGGCCGCCCAGGGTGCTAGCTGGGAGCTCACCTAGGAGGAAGCGAGGGAGCTGAAGCCGGGAGCTAGTTGGCTCCGCCGCCCACACAATGAACTCTGGTAGCACCTCTACGGTATGGAAGCGCGACCTGGGGGGCCGCACGGCCGGAGCACACCCCCCGGCCACGGCCAGCCGCCCATCACCGTGCAGAGAGCCACCTCCGCGGCCACAAGGGGCCGCCGTCGAGGCCGCCGGGTGCTTGCGAGGGCGGCCTTGACCGCGCTTGGGCGGGGGAGAGGCCGACTCAACCTGGCGAGCCTTTCCTTTCTCTGCGGCCGAGAACTTCCTTGGCGGAGCCAAGAAGAAGAAAGAGAAGGAGAAGGAGTAGACTGGAGGGCGCTCCCGTTCCGTACTTTTAGCCGGTGAAGGCCAACCGTCGACCTCCACGATCGCAGGTAATCATAACCAGCTTTGCATGCAGGGACTTGTCAAATCCGTGCGGACACCGAGGCGTCGTGGGGAAGTGGAGGCGCCCACGTCCAATCAACCGCCACGCGGCGCCCAAGGCCGCAGGCTGTTAGGGCCCGCGACGTTTCGCACATGCCCTTTCGCCTCTCTGCTCGGCCAAGTCCGGGCGCGCCGTGGGCCCGGGGGCTACTGTCCGTGTTCTGGGAATGGGGGTCCCCAGACTTGCCTGCCTGCGGCCTGTGGCGTGGCTGGAAGGGGCCCCAGCGCGACCCATCTTCATCGACTCAAGCTCAAGACCCTCGCGAGGGGCCAAGCCTCGCGGGGCAGACGACAAGGGGCTTCCCCAGGCATGGCCTCATCAGGCTGGCTCGCGAGGAGGCGGAGAGTTCAAGGCGGGGTACCTCGCGAGGTGCCCGTGACGTAAGCCATGACGACCAGGAGCGCCAGTCGGGCGCCAGCCCGCGCAGTGTCCTCCTTTCCTCTTTGGTGCAAAGGGAGCAAGCGCAGGCGAGAGCATCAAGCAAAGGCATCCATTTCGGTGCTACAAGACCAAGACCCGCCCAACGGCAGGGAGGAAGTCATTATGGAGCCCAAGCTGGCGTCACCACCAGAGCCTTTGGCAGGCGAGGACCAACTTTAGTCAGGATAAGTGTACCACATGTTCCCCTTCAAAATGGCCAATTGTTGGCGCCCTTCCAGCTCAATATTTGGGAAGAGGCCCAGGGCCTTTGCCTATAAATAGGACTAGCCACCCCCGGGGTAGAGGGGGTTGGACCTGATCGAGAATCCAAGAGCAGAACCAACTAGCACCAACCAAGAACAGACCCTCGCGAGGCTGTTCTTCCTTGTATTGTTCATCACCAGCCCAAGAGGCAATCCACCACAACACACACTGGAGTAGGGTATTACACCACAATGGTGGCCTGAACCAGTATAAACTCTGTGTCTCTTGTGTTGTTTCTTCCGTAGTTTAGATCCTAGCGATTTGGCGAGGAGCAAGTAGGCAGAGGGTGAAATCTCCGCGCGCACCCCAGTGTTCGAACCTCAAGGGTCTGCCGGAACCCGAAATCCGACAGGGCGGATCCGGCCTCCCGCCGCCCACCTATCAACATCCCGACGACCTTCAGGTATATCTTCGTTCGAAACCGCCTTAGCTCTACTTCCCCAACTCGCTACGTTGCTGCATGTGCATCATTTTCTACCTCTCAGCCCCTCTCGATCGGATGGTCCAACGTCACCTATTTTTTTTCTTCTATTGTTAGAGGTAAAGCTACTTCATGGAGTCAAATCTTGTACTCCCTCCGTCCGAAAATACTTGTCATTGAAATAAAGTGGGGGTGGTGGAATTTAGTATGTACATCGGACTTGGTACAAATAGGAAGGAAAGGGGATGAAAGTAGTACAAACTGGTCATCCAACCGGTCTCTGGTCGAAAAGGGAAATATAGGGGTAACACTGTACACAGTGGTATGACCAGGACTAGATTTGCTATCCACACATAGGAGTAGGTGGCTAGAGTGAACAAAAATGGGACCAACCCAGATATGTTTCTTGGATGTTTGTTTCTTGGGGTAACAAACTATGAATCACCACTTTATACCCCCGTTTACGTACATGGTGTTGTACTACTGGTGCACCCACTGTCCCATGCCCTTATACCAAATATTTAGGCTCCGGTCGGAATAAAGGGGCAAAAAACATAGGTCTTGATGAAAATAGAGGAATAGGAAAGGAATGTAGGTATAAAACTATGGAATAGCGAACCCGAGGAAACTCTCAAGAGAATGCGTTCGGATGGACTACGAAATGTACAGATTTGTTTTTTTAGAGTAGCATGCTTGGCAGTATGAGATGATATTTGTTTATTCAGCTGCACAGTGACTACTCTTGTCCTCACCTCATGTACCACACATAGGTTGATTTTTTATTCCGGCAAACACAGCACAACAACCTGTCTAACGCATGGCAGCGAGCGCCTTCCTCGGGCTTCCACCCAAAAAATGAGCAGCGCGTGGATGTTTCTAATCCGAACGGTTGGAAGGGAAAGAATACCCTAGGAAATTGTGTTCCTACGAAAATCCTGCACCAAACCTGTGAACCGAACGCAGCCTTAGCTGTTCTTAATATAATGTCCCAGGTAAAAATGAAGCCATGCCACTGTTTTTGCCTATAATTCTTTGAGACTCTGACAAGTTTAGCCAAATGTTTTTGCCTGTAATTGTTTGAGACTCTAACTGTTTCCTCTGTGCCTTTTTGTGCAAACAGGGATATCCAATTCACCTGGTTGCTGTTGTGACCTTTTGGTGCACTACACAAAACTCTTCTGAAAAGAAGTGACTTTTGTGTTGTTTAACTGGAATGTCAGAATGGAACAGTTGGTTCATTTTGGTGGAACTGCACAAAGGGAGACCTGTCTTCCAATCCTCATCATCTATATTGGTTCCATAACTTTCCTTTAGGTAAGAATGATATTTAATGCATGTGTTCATCTCTATTTTCCGACTGCCATGAGAAAATAATGTTGTTTTTTACTAGTACACTTGTACTCCCTCACTGAGAAAACCAATTATGAATTAGAAGGCCAATCATGTACTTGGTTTCACCACCTGGTGAGGAGAAAGAGAAACAGAGCATGAAGAGGAAGAAGAAGAAGAATGAACAGTGCCAAGGCGATCTTGCTGAAGCCAGAGGCCTCAGTCAAGGCTATTCAAGGGCTCCGGCAACGACTACCTTACATGTGAGACGATCCTCCAGGGATCCCTTCCACTTCTGCTGTCGCACTTAATTAATTAGGAGTGCTTAAGTACCACTAATTTATTACTGCCTAATTTTCCTGTTGGAGTTAAACAAATCTTTAGTAGGACCCTATGCTGAATCATGTACGTGTGAATGTTTGTCTATGGAGGTGAATCATGTGGTGCAGCAGCGAGGGAATATTATTAGTGTCATGACATAATAGTGCTATTGTTTTACATGTCAATTTATTGCCATTGGTTCAATGAGGCAATGTTTTGCGTATTGTCCATCATGAATTTGATGCTAATGTTTGAGTAATATGCTAATGTCTTCCTATCCTTTCTCACTAAGCTAATGAAGGTTTCACCTTGTTCCTACTTGTGTAAACAGGGATCATGTTGTGCCAATCATACATTTTACTGGAACTACACAAGACAATACAATGAACTGTATCCCAGCCAGTGCTTGAACTCTACTGGAAGTTCTTGATAATCTTTCGATATAATCTCAGCACTGGTAAACAAGAGTGATTTCAACCATACATTTGAAGTGCACAAAAATATATACTATTTGTGTGATTCAAGTGAGTGCTCTATCATCTCTTATGGGACTACATGAATAAGCTTTCTTCTCAGGTTGGTACGGGCCTAAGGCCTTCATCCATATTAGTTTACTTTCATCTCTATTTGTATCGTGTTACTGTCATGAGAAACTCCTTTATCTTTGCACTTTTAAGTTTTGCAACCTATGATAAATGGCAATGCTTTGAGTGTTGAGTTGAGCTAATTGGCACTGATTAAATAAACTAATACCTCTCTTTAAGCAAGACTACTATGTTGCTAACTTTACAGATTAAGATAATGGGGGTGCTTCTATTTGTTAGTGTATGTTTCATCAACTAGTCCCACTATTACAGTAATCTCACTCTCTCAATATATGTGCCAAAGGGATGCTCGATTTTGGTGGAACTGCACAAAAACTTTGGGTGCTTCATTGCCTCGACAGCTTCCGTCCTTTCTTGTCAGTCGCTAATCTCTGCTTGCTTTCTTCCTTTGCTGTCAGTCGCTTGGCTTATCTCGACTTCCAGTCAAAGGAAATAGTAATTGATATGCTACCTCACACAGGTTGGTACTGGTCTTTATCCTGATTACTGTGCCTGTCATATGTATTGGTAATTTGGTATTGTGCTACTGTTTGCCGATTTCATAAAGGAGTAATTTGGAGCCTGAACTCGCAGGCAAATCATTACATCGGGTGATTTCAGTAGAACTGCACAAAATGATCAGATGGACAGGTACTTATGCTGCTGCTATGTACTCCAAAGTTCACTCAGACAAGCATCGATTTTGACAAGAAGTGCCTATATTCATTCGAGTAACAACCGGCGTTAACCAATTGTCAAACTCCAAGTATTAGGAGAGTGAACGCCAAAAATATTGCTTGGTGCATAGCCCAGAAAAACATAGTCCAGTCTTTGGTCCCAACTTGTGCCTTTTGGTTATCAGCACATATGGTAGCGAACTATATGAAATGGAGTCTAAAGATTCCAGACAAGTTGGTTGACGCATATATTCATCTGGCACTTAATCAGTCTGCACGCCAAGGATGCTCCATTTCAGTTGAACTGCACAAAAAATTTGGGTGGTTCATTTTCTCAACCGCCTCCTTTCTCATCTACAATGTAGAATTTTGGCGAGATACAGGACCAAGATGAGCCAGTAAACTAGTTGGATGAAAGTAGTGGCCAAGTTGCTCAAACCTCCCTCGGCACGAGGCCACTATTTGAGAATAAACCTACAAGCAAAGTTCAGATAGTCTGTGCTGCCTCTTATGTACTCGAAAGTTTACTCGTACAAGAACTAATTTTAGCAAGAAGTACCTCCAATTGAACACCATTTACCAGTCTGTACCCTAGGTAATTAAAGTTCGTCCATGGATCATATTGGCTGTGATCTCAATCATTTGGATGCATAAACATACTGAACATGTGTATATCTGAATCTTTTTTTGAATTATGTATGAATATTGTCATGTGATCTATCAATCATTTGGATGCATAAATATGCTGAGCTTGTGTATATATGAATCTTTTGAGTTGTTTATAGTGAATGTTGGCTATGAATATGAACGTGTCCTGTGAACCTGAGTTTGATATGAATGTTTACCTTTTCTGTTGTATTTGTGTGTGAACTTGTTAGTATGCCTACTATCGGGTATAAAACGCAGGTCTCTTATAAAAGTAATGATGTGTCCAATATATGTTTTCCCTTCTAACCACATTATATATATATATATTATTACTATTATCGTATATTTTATAGAGACTTATATATACATTATAAAAACATCTCACATGTCATTAACTTATAAAAGTAAATGTTTAACAAAAATCCTGGTTGTTTTTGACCCACAGGCAAGGAAAATCCTGGTGATTGCGTACAAAAGCTTGCGAAGATTTTAAGGACCAATTTAATAATAACGCGCTCATTTTTATTTTGAGCAATAAATCGCTAATTTCTTAATTATATATATAAAAAATGTGCCTCTCCGGTTTATTCTTTGATATTAATTGCTCCTTCTAACATAACATTACATATATAACAAGCCAACCTAATACGTGTATTTCAAGGAAGTGCAAATGGGTTGGGATTTCATAGAAAATATAAATGGGCCTGATTGACGCGAAATTATTTGTTCACCCAGCCCAGCAAATGGACTGTACATTATAGAAAACATGGGTTAAATATATGCCACATTTTTGCAGGCTGACATGTGGGCCAATAGGTCGAAGCCTACGCAGGGCATTGTCAACTTGGTCAACAAATGATTGTGTCATCCACAGCCATTGGATTTATATCCAACGGCCGGCATGCACCTTCAATCTCTCGTCTTCTTCCTCCAGCGTCGCCGGGACTGCCAGGTCCGGCCTCCGGCGGCTAGCAGCTCTACCTAGCAAGCATCGCTATGAAGCGCTACCCCACCGCCAGCCAGGCTATCCCTCCACCCCTCGACACCTCTTGTTATTCTCCACAGACTACAGCCCCACGCCACAATAGAACCAGTTATAACCCTTCTCCTCCTCTCAATCTGCGACTCCACTACCGCATTTTCCCATCTCCGAGTCGTTCCCGTCCGGGGCCTCGCCGTCGTCCATCGCCTCGCTGTGTTCGGTGCAGCGTGGTCAACAAACGAGAGTCATTGGAAGAGGACTGTATGTTGCGAGCCCGACGGCTGGGACCCACGAGGTCCATGATCGCAGGCAAGGAAAGTTCCTCCTTATTAAGCTGAAAAAAAGTTTCCTCCACCTGACAGCTGGGACACACCGACTATATCTTCGCATGGAAGGAAGTGCCTCCTTGTTTTGCGAAAGAAATTATTCATCCCGTTGACAGCTGGGACCCGTCAGATTTGGTAACTGACTTGTGTGCCTACTAAGCAGACGTGTACGGACGGCTTTGTTAACTTAATCAACAAATGATTCTAGCAACTGGACCGTTGGATGTTAATCCAACAGCCGTGCTCCTTCTTCAACCTCTGTTCTTCCTCCTGTCTCTCGTGGGCGGCACCGTGGATGTGCTGCCGCGCACCCGAACGAGTGAAGTTTCCCACTCCTCTCCATCTGCAACTCCACTGACCCGTCTTCCCCATCTCCGGGTCGTTCCAGTCTGGGTGCAGTCGGCACGATGTGGTCAACGTGGTCAACAACCGAGAGTCATCGTAAGATGACTATACGTGAGAGGCTGACAGTGGGGACGCACCACACCCATGGATGCATGCATGCAACGGAACGCGGCGAGGTCAACATGGTCAAGGAACGACTTCCATCGGAAGTATACTGTACGTGGAGAATCTCAGCTGGGTCCACGGCCGCAGCAAGTGCCTCCTTATTACGCGGAAAATAATGATTCCTCCAACTGACAGCCGGGACCCACTGGACGGGCCACCATATTTTGCGAAAAAAACATTTGCCCCCTGACTGCTGGGTCCCACCAGACGGGCCACCGTATTTCGTGAAAAAACATCCCCCCCGCTGTCAGCTCGGACCCACTGGAAGTGCCTCCTTATTACGCACAAAAAAATGAATACTCCCCCTACTAGCTGGGACCCACCATGGTGGGAGGCCGATTTGTGGGCCTACTAAGTTGACGGGGACGAAGGGCTTTGTCAACTTAGTCAATATGAACGATTCTAGCTCCAGTGACCGTACGATGTCCATCCAATGGCCGTAGTGCTTCTTCAACCTCTGGTCTTCTTGCTCCAGCCGCCCAAACCAGCGCCGGTCGTGCCTCATGCTCCTGCCTCCCGTGGCCGGCTGTGCTGCCGCGGAGGCCTCACCGCCCCTACTATTCCCACCGCTGGCCAGGCCATCCCTCTACTCACCCACATCCCCTGTTATTCTGCGGCGACGACAGCCTCACACCACAGCGAACCAGTGAACCCTCGTACTCCTCTACGCGTGGGCAGCCACTGCCGCCTGTTCCCCGTCTCTGCTTCGTCCCCTTCCTAGGCCTCGCCGTCGTCCACCGCCCTGGTGCTCTCGGCACGGTGTGGTCAACATGGTCAAGGAACGGCTTCCATCAGACGTGGACTGTACGTGGAGAGGCTGACAGCTTGGTCCACGGCCGCAGCAAGGAAGTGCCTCCTTATTACGTGCAAAATAATTATTCCTCCACCTTACAGCTGGGACCCACCGGACGGGCCACCATATTTCGTGAAAAAATGATTCACCCCCCTGACTGCTGGGACCCACCATCTACATCTTCGCACGCAAGGAAGTGCGTCCGGGCAAAAAAAAAACGATTCACCCCCCTGACTGCTGACACCCACCAGCTACATCTTTGCATGCAAGGAAGTGCGTCCGGGCAAAAAAAACGATTCACCCCCCTGACTGCTGAGACCCACCAGCTACATCTTCGCACGCAAGGAAGTGCCTGACAGTCGGGACCCACCTGGTCGGAGCGTATGTAGTGTGGTCATTTTGGTCGCGAACATGTACGTACATATATACTGGTCGATGTAGAGGCACGCACGTGTCGTAGTAGAGGCGCGTATGTGTCGTAGTAGAGGCATGCACGTAGCATGTACACGTACTTACAGCGGCAAGGGTGCAAGAAAGAAAATACGACCACGTACGTACATACGGGTAGGGTCTCGAACGCCTACTCACGCATACGTACATGGCTGGGTCCGAACGGATAAACAGCGTCGTCGTCGTGTTCATGGGAGCCAACGGGCTGGGTCGGAACGGAATGCGTGGTCGTGTTCATCAGGAGGGGTTAGACGGAACAGGCGATGGAAACAAGGCCCGGTGTACCACACAACGGAGGAAACGGACCACCTACGTTCAGAACGGGGTCCTGTTGATCGGGAGGGGTGTGGCGTACTGCAAAATGGAGGAAACGGACCTCCTACGATCGAAATGGGGTGTCCTGTTGATCGGGAGGGGTGTGGCGTACCGCAAAATGGACGAAACGGACCTCCTACAGTCAAAACGGGGGTCCTGTTGATCGGGAGGGGTGTGGCGTACCGCAAAACAGACGAAACGGACTTGTGTTGGAGTGCTACGGTCGAAACGGGGGTCCTGTTTATCGGGAGGGGTGTGGCGTACCGCAAAACGGGACTCCACGGGATACTGTTGATCTCCACCGTCGACCTCCTCCAGCCTCCACGGGCTACCGTCGACCTCCTCCAGCCTCCACGGGCTCCTGTTCATCCATCCTCCATGGCGCGCTACTCCACCGGCTACTGTTGAACCACCCCTCCACGGTCACCCCTCCACCGTCTACTGTTCATCCAGCCCTCCACACCACGGGGGCCTGTTCAACCACCCCTCCACGGCCACTCCTCCACCGTCTACTGTTCATCCAATCCTCCACACCACGGGGTCATGTTCATCCAGAGGCAACGCCACCGCTCACTGTTCATCCACCCCCCCCTCCCGCAACACTCACTGTTCATCCAATCGACTGGCTTCAGTTTGCAGCAGTAGCGAAGGAATCGCTCGATAGGGTTCAGTTAATAGCCATCAATCAGTCGCTCGAGTTCAGTAATGCGTAGCCTTCAGTGCAATCACTCGGGTTCAGTTAGAGCCCAACGCCTCGCTCGGGTTCAGTTAGAGCCAACGCCTCGCACACACGCACGTACGTGTACAAGAGAAATGCGCATCGCTCGGCCCCCGACCTCCCACCGTAACCGGCAACTCCCCGAAATTTTCCTCCCCCTCACTTCTACCACGGTTTTTTCCGTCATGGACGGCCCAAAGAATGGCATGCAGCTGCGTCTCTGGCCCGCCCATGACGAAAAGCCCATTTTCTGTCATGATTTTTTCTCATAGAAGTAGGAGCCCACCACATCTATGATGATACCGGGTTTTGTCACAACTATCGTCATAGAAGTGTCATATGTATGACAGAAAAAAAATTGTTCGGCCCAAAATGTCACGGATGTGTTTTTTTTTGTAGTGCTAATTAACCTACTTCTTGTGTTTCCAAGGTCCTGTGAACATTCCAACACCTATCCTTGAAAGTTTTTATAACCAACGGAGAGATGACGATGGTGATGATCACGAGCATGAGGACGAGCAGCGCCCATATACTCAATGGCGTCTGTCAGCTAATTCTGATGGATCACCTCTTCTTGTGTGTATACAACCCACTGATGATGTTATACTATGGAAGCAGGTGTAGTCTCCCATGGTCGCACTCTCCGGACCTATTCCAACACCCGTTGCATGGTATTTGGGATGGATACTAGTGTGATAGCACCAACACCTTGTCCCTGGTAAAGAATTGACAGTCTTGAAGAAAACTCACTCTTCCTTGGACAAAACTATCCGATGATGGTGAAAGGCAATCCAACTGCTGTTGACACAACATTACTAGTACCATTTATGAGAAGCAACTGTATCTATACCTCGGACATTTGGGTGGTTCCCTACCCTGGTACTAATATAGTAGGCCGCTTCAGCCTGGATGATCTGTCCTGCGTTGGTCTCGTGATCGACAATGGATGGCCCTTCCCAGAGAATCACTTGTGGTTCAAAGCAAGCGTTTCCAACGCCGAGGATTGGTTGAGTTGAAGTTCATTTCATTGCTTGTTATTTGTTGTGTGATGAAAACTTTAGTATTTATAATGTATCCTCGTTGTCGATGTGGGTTGATGACCTCTTGTATGTAATAAAATGATATGCCTGTGATAAACTTACTAAATTTGTGAATGGCTTTCGAGTCGCTTCTCTGAGTGAGTGGTGCGACGAGGCAAAAAAATATTTTTTGAATACATAATTGTACGTGCATTGCAACAGG
This sequence comes from Triticum dicoccoides, assembly GCF_002162155.2. NCBI lineage: Eukaryota > Viridiplantae > Streptophyta > Magnoliopsida > Poales > Poaceae > Triticum > Triticum dicoccoides. The sequence continues at coordinate 535,940,361 of NC_041385.1, read as the reverse complement.
TTATCGAATGAGGCCAATCAACAATAGTAGTACACTATTTGTACTAGCTTCACATGCTTTGCATGTTGGGCGGGTGTTTTTACTGTAGCCATATGTTAATGTGTCCGCTGTACGTAACCAGCACCTCGAATCCTTGATACTACTAGTAGGAGTACTATATAAGTACTAGGAGTAGTAGGGTGGCATGGGCCAGAACAAGCATTCACGTCCAGGAGTACGACACACGCCACCAGCACGACCTCCATCTGACACCATATTCCTTGGAGTCCATGCTAGAGCAATCTCTTCAAGCTCGTCGTTTCTCTAACTTCATCCATCGTGCGGCAGGCGAGGTGGGTTTTTTTGATAGTCGGTTTCCTCAACTGCGGTCCCACTTGTAAGGCCAACTCGAACGCATGACCCCAAATGGACCTCCGTGTTGCACGAACTCCAATGATAATTTTGACTAGAAAAGAAAGACCAAAGAAAACAAGAACCACAAAAATACATTTTAGAAGATATCCAACTTCCATAACTGCTCCTGTAAGTTGGATTAGTGCCTTCTCGATGCATTCATTGTTGATCTGCGGAGGCTCGATCTTGTGTGCTTCTTTCTTCTTCGAGTTTAAAGAAGTAGACGTTGCTTCCTCGCATCTAGTCTCATGTCTAGCCTCTATTCTAGTAGGAGTCTCAAAAAAGTGCACCAGTGTCATCTCTAGCCTCTATGCTAGCTAAAAGTGCTAGAACATCTACTAAATTGCGCTCTATCAATATATTGATGTACTCTTCTTCCCAATACCAAAACTTGCATCCATTCTACTCCCTCCGTTCCACAATACATACCTTCTATTTGTCAAAATATAGATATATCTAGACCTGTTTTAGTATATAGGTACATCCATTTTTGGACAAATGGAAGTCAAGTATTTTGGAACGGAGGGAGTACACAATAAAATTTTTAAGTTAGCACAACTAGTCTAATTTGGTCGGGTTCTTCCTCCTTTTGCCGACACGTGGGACATCCAGCATCCAGGTCGTGTCATGCAAGAAAATAGAGTGGTAGCTGAAGCCACATGATGTGCATCTTGGGTTAAACCGTAAATAGAATCTTACTACTCTTGAGTAACTCCAAAAGCAGCCACCGAAGATCTTTATTGGATTTGTTTTTCATCACCAGCACGTCGAGGTGAAAGATGTGCAGGTTCAGTGGGTCCTCTTGCGTTTTCACTCACATGTGGGACTGCATGTGAGCAAATAGATGATGGGCTCCGTGCGTCCGCTGGCTGGCTAAGAAGAGAGATAGAGTAGGGCTGAGCACCGACTCCAGGAAATTTGTTCTACGTAACCAGCACCTCGATATTCGTGTGTGGTTGTTTCTAGATTAAAAAAGGAGATACCCCTACTTATGTTACTCCCACTACGCCTAGCCTAAGGTTAGTAGGTGACCTTGCGCTTGGCTCTTCGCCTCTTCCAGAAGTCGATGGTTCTATAGTTAGTACTTCTGGCAGTCTGACACAAAATGAATTGTTGCACGTCCACCTGCCACAGCCTGGTTTTTGCCCTCTTTTCTTAGCTTGATTTTCAGCTGAGTTGATTTTGGATTTGGAGTTTTGAATCATTCCATTTGGACTTGACCACTTGGGTATCCTTTGATTTTCACCCAAGTGTTCTCTCTCCTCCTCAAATCCATCATTTCACCCCTGGCCAACACAACAATATTGCTTGGAATATTTTTCTTCAAAACCCTAGCTAAACTCCTTGACCTCCAAAGCAACCCTCATTTCTGTTACCCCAAAAATCTTGAGAAAATCCCAAATATTCTTTGGACCCTAGGGCACATTTCTGAGCAAATATATTTCACCACTATTTGGAGTATTTTGGCTACAGAAAATAAAATCACTTCTGGGCTGAAATGGTAGTTTCTACAGCAACTACCTTTTTACTAGCTCCAATATAGCTGGTTCTCCCTGAGCTTATTCACCTTAGTAAGAGTCAGTAAAACCCCAAAGCTGAGCCCTTGAATCCCTGTGGTTTGACCACAGTAACTCCCCAAAGTTTCTGTCCATTAACTTAACCTCATCACCATTTTACTTCTACTGCACCTGGAACCAAACCGAGCCATGGTAACACCTCAATTTACTAAGGACTACACGCCAGACATCATGGTTAGTGCATAGGTGGCCTGATGTCACGGTCCAGCGGTGACCGCGTTCGTCCACGCGTGCTGGCATGCCAAACGTGCGCTCTGCGCGTCGCCAGCGCCTCTGTGGAGCGCGTGCTCGCTGCTCGGCCAGCCAGAGCGTGTGCGCCCTCACCACCATCCTCGTCTCCACCCCCTTAACTCCACCCTGCCGCTCGCCGACGCCGGAGCTCGCCGCAGCGAGCACGGGCATGGTCCGGCCAATGGCATAGTGCCTGCGCACTGTGTTTGTCTCTTTCCCCCTCGTCCCTGTGCTCGTCCACGCCCGCGCACAGTTGCTGCATGACCTCCGTCGCCTTCTCCATCGCCCTGTGGCACCGTTCGTCGCCGGGCGCCGGGGGCAGCTGTCCTCCGGCGGAGCCCGAGCCCTCCTCACCGCCCCGCCTATAACCCCCCCCCCTCCGCAGCCTCCTGGAGCATCGATACTCACCACCACTCCCTCCTATAGCCACTAGAAGCCGCAGCCCGGCCGGGCAGGCCGCGGGCTGCCGTCCCCGAGCCGAGCTCGCCAGCAATCCCCTCAGGATCGTTCCCGCAGCTCCGGCCACTCCCAAGCCAAGGCAACCTTGCCAGGGCCTCCGCCTCTCCTCCTTGAAGCCAACGTGCCTAGCTAGAGCCCCTGGAGCCGCTCCAAGCCATCGTCTTCTTCAACTCCGGCCACCTGCGCCCTCTGTCGCCGCTGGAGAGGACAAATCCGACACTGTCCGGCCACTGTTAGCCACGCTACGGGTACGGGCAGGTGCGCAAGAACCTTCTACGTTGATCCCTCCCTCTCGTTTGCCTCCAAGAAGTTTCATCGCCGGCGTGAGCTCCGACAAATCACCGTTCCCCTCTGTTTGCCTCTCCCCTCCCTCCGGCCTGACTAGCGGGGCCCGCTAGTCAGCCACTCACTACACGCGCGAAGTGGTATGAGTGGTGGCGCCCCGGGAGAGTACGCCTTCGACGTCACCCCCCCTCTGTTTTTCTTTTTCAAATTCATTTAAATTCCAGGAGACTTCAAATAGCCATAACTTTTATTCTACAAGTCCAAATGCAGTGATTCTTTTTGCATCGTGTTCTGTGTCTAAAAATCTAACAACACTCAAAAGATGCGATTTTTCCTTGCTATCTAGATTTTTTGGCAATTTTTGGAAGGTTTCTTGATATTTTCATTAGTTGTTTTTGAATATTTTCAGAGCAACCAGCTTGTCTTGAGGATCACCAGGAGCTTTGTGAACCTCATCAGTGCTAAGGCAAGCCAGAGTAACATTTTCATGGTGCCACTTCAATATTTATGATTTTCATACTTGAACTTATGAATATTGATGCATTTAAATTAGTTATATAATAAATATATTCTGTTATATGCTTGTTATGTTAAAATACTTGATCTTCAGAATGCTTGAAGTAAATATTGTTGGCAAGATAAGGAGAACTTAGTTGCAAGTGATAGATAAATAATATGGTCATAGAATTTGATGAGTAATTTAAATATTATTTTTGCATGAGGTATATTGATGATAATGCTAGAAATGGTTCTGGTATGAGTAAAGAGTGGTTTTAATCAGAATAGTAGAATGAGTTTATGTTGTCTCCGTAGGAGCGTGGTTGGTGCAGTCTTTGCACGGTTATGTGATGCATATGTTAAGTGATGCATGGTATGGCAGTATGACACCGGTTATTTTCTTTCCACATTAAGTTGAACCGGACTAATAATTCAACTTAAACATGTTGTTGACAGGGTCGTGGTGCCGCTGAAACGAGTCTTTCCCAGTGCAACCACATTTTCCAATATGGAACGGCCTTAATGCGTTTCATTGTCGTGCCTCTGGTCGGTACCTTAATTTATGGAAGGTTATGGGCGTGTTGTACCCTGGCCCTCTAGGCAAGCATAACCTTTTGAGCCCGTTATTAAGTTGATTTTGGTACCGGATCCTTGTGTGGATCGTGGCCACGACGGTGGTCGAGGTGTCTGGAGGTAGACACGGGGCTACCCAGGACTAGCCCGGTGGGGTCTGAGTTGGAAGGGCCGGGAGAGTGTCATGACAGTGAAATGGTTTCGTCGGAACGTTGTTGGTCCACCCGAATGGGAGTGTGAGGCCATGGGTTCCATAGTGTGGGTACAGTGTACTAACCTATGCAAAGTGTTTTTAATCTATCAATAGCCGAGTCCACGGATACGGACACGCTCGAAAGCAAGGTACACCATGGGTCAACACTTAATAAACATGCACACTAAATTGCACAAAGGATGGCAGTGAGGTCATCGTGTTGAGTTGGACATGAGTTGTCGAGTTGTGATCGTTGTAAGGATCACGGGCCACGAGATGGTCGGGTTGTGATCGTCGTAAGGATCACGGGCCATGAGATGGTCGGGTTGTGATCGCCGTAAGGATCACGAGTATGTTTTGGTAATATTATGTTTCTTGGTCACACCTAGTAAGCAAGTTAGGAGAATGAGTACCTGTCGAGCATTGTCACAGCATGTTGGATATATAGTTGCATTGTTGATTAAATTGGATAAATATCATAATATTGTCTATCATCTTGTCTATGCTTATTGTGAGCTTACAAGTACATTCAATGTACTGACCTGGCATGTCATGCTAGATTTCTAGAAAGTCCCGTTGGAAAGGAGTGATGTCCGAGTCTAGACCGTGTCCACGTCGGTGTCCTTCTGCTATGGAGTCCCACTACGATGTTGTTCCGCTGCCGAGTAGTTGTCAGGATCGAGGCCCCTTTATGTTCACTAAATCATGTACATATTGTTCAGCCGCACCGTTTACTACGCAGAGTTAACTGCGCAGTAACTCCCACGGGAATCGCAACCGCCCGCCTCGGCCGCAGCGGATCCGCCCGCGTGCCGAGACCCGGTGGTGGCGGGCCCGGCCCACTGTCACGTCCCATCAAGAGCGTGGGGTGGCAGGCTGGCTAGGCTGACGTGCGCTGCGTGGCGTGCTTGTGGCAGGCAGCAGGCCTAGGGAATCTTAGCAGGCACGCCATCTGTTTCCCGCCTTGGCGTTCAAAATCGGCGGGCGAGCCCGCACGTCACAAGGCGGACCAAGCTTTCGATCGGAGCACGGCGAGGAAGGAAACTGCTGAGGCTGTCGGCCTGTCAGCCGCGATGCCTCACCAACTTCGGGGGCTACTATCGGAGTAATGGGCCACGGGTAGCCTAACCTGAGTCCCTGAGCCTTTCAAGACTGTGGGCCGGCATCACCCCACGAGACTTCAGAATGAAGCGCCGCCTTCCGGTGGCCGGCTCGCTCAACGACCGGCTGCCCGAAGACGGCCAAGCACCAGCAGACGGCACCAAGACGGGTCGACTCCTAGCAGACGGCATCCGTAGAGGCCGGCTTCTTGCAGGCGGCCGCCTGGTGCCCTCAGAGTCAGCGCACTTTATCAAGAGGACAAGACAGGGTGAGTCTACAATGTAGTCCCTCACCCCCGAATCCCGGACTTGGCATGGCCATAGTGCCACGTACAGGTGGAGATCTCCGCATGGTGCGGCACTGTTGCCACTTCCCCCTTGACGTCACTCCTGACAGGCGGAGCCCTATTCCCACGATGACCTGTCGGTACGGCCGGCAAGTGGTAGGCCCTACCAGGCAGTGTGAGCCTGGAAGACGGCGGAAGCCAGACCAGCCGGACCTAAGGGAGGCCGGCTTCCAGCAGGCGGCTTGTTCCCCTCTCGTGGCCCGTCCACCGTTAACCAGATGAGGCGCGGTGTGGCTACAATGATCTCCCACTAGGCGGCGGGACTGTAGCCATGCTCCCCTGACCAAGCCTGCGTCATTAGCATCACGACTAAAGTAATCAGCCACCAACCAGACCCGCCAGCGGTGGGGGCGGACTGTCAGCTCCGTACCCGACCAGTCGGAGGGTCCCACCAGGCGGCGGGCCCTAGCTGCCAGCCGAGAAGCCGGCGACCAGAGACACTGACAGTCGGGTCCTACACCCGGCCAATTTACCATTGTACCCCTAGGGGTTAGGCCTATATAAACCCCCCAGGGCACCCATGCAAAAGGTTCCCAACCTATTAGAACTAGCCTCACACCTTGAGGAAGAAGAGAGCTAGCCCTGCCTCCTTCTACCTCTAGCATACAGCTCGAGGAGCACCATTGTACTCACTAGTGCCTTAGTGATCATGCGGAGACCTAGTAGAGCAGGACTAGGGGTGTTATCTCCTAGGAGAGCCCCGAACCTGGGTAAAGTGCACCGGCGTTCGTGTCTACGCCTCATCCCGCTTCCAGGCACTAGTAAAGTTCTACTCGCTCCCACCATGATAAGCCATCCTTTGGCATATGTCGCACCCAACCCCCGACAGTGATCCTGTACGGGAGAGGGGCGATCGGGTTTTGGGGGAGCACACTCCTATGACTGCTGCCAGCGACGACATCCTCAATGATAGCCTTCTTCTCGGACCTCGGTAACCTCTTCATCAACGACATGAGTGACAACATCAACCACAGTGGTTCTGCTCGCACTGTACAGTATGTGATTCTGTCCTCCTGGTTTAGTCCGCATCATTACTTTGATGTTTGCAATTGTCGTCATGATCTATTTATTGCTGATTCGGATTAAATCTCATACTAAATTGCTCATATATTCAACAATCCAGTCCAAAAATCTGATTATAGGCAATTTACTCCGAGTGGATTTGTTGCGCTTTTGAAGCCGCCTACTTTTAAGGGGGTGCAATATAAAAGGTGGCGCACAAGAGCAGTATATTGGTTTTAGATCATGTACTTCTATGACGCTACTAAGGGTAAGACAGAGGATGATCTTAATCCTACACAGCAGGAAGCTTTTCAGAACATGGATACCCTCTTCAAATCTGCCCTGTTGAGTGTTCTTGACGATTCCAATGTGGATTCATATATGTCGTTTGATAGCAGCAAAGACATGTGGGCCGCGCTCGAGGCCACATTTGTGCCCTCAGGCGCTGGCAACGAGTTGTACGTCATGGAGCAATTCTGTGACTACAAGATGACTGATGAGCGCTCTATTGTTCAGCAGACTCATGAGATACAATCACTGTCTAAGGAAATTGAGTACTTTAAGTGTGTGTTGCCAGACAAATTTGTTGCTAGGACCATCATTGCCAAGCTTCCACCTTCATGGAATGATTTTGCTACTTCTCTAAAAAACAAGAGACATGATTTTTCTGTTTTGGATCTCATTAGCACTCTTGATTTTGAGGAGAAGGCGAGAGCAAAAGACATACGTGCTCGGGTCGCTAAGGGAGCTTCTACTGCCCACATGGTACACGAGAAGAACTTCCAGCCCAACCAGCCCCAAAACAACAAGAACAAATCTCAGGGGAAAGGCAAGTGTGATGCAAAGATCAGGACGTCACATTCTACCAACTTCAAGAAGAATTCTCATAACAGGAAGGGATACAAACCTCAATTTTGGTAGCACCGCACAAAATTTATATGGCTGCATCTACCTGCCATCAGCTAACCTCATGGTGCTCCAGGTATTCCTACATTCGTAACTAGGTACAATGACCACCACAAGATGAAATTAGCTTATTCGTCTGTTGACTTGCTGAATGCAGTGCGGAACGATCATGTCATGTGTGGAGGAGCAAACAAGCAGTGCAGCCGAAGGTGGAAATCAACCAAGGACTTATGAAATTATATATAATCTTCCTCGGGCAGGTCAGTATCCCCTTCGTCCAGATGATCGTGTTTTGTCACGCCGAGCTATTGATATGTGCTACTGTTTTGCAACACCGTTTAAGTATAGCTACTATTTTCCTATCCTTTCAGATTCAGGACAATGAATATGATTTTAGGGGAACTGCACAATATGGACTCATGTTGAGTCATCTCTATTGCCTCATGTGTTTGCTGCAAATGTGTCAGCATCAATTGCAAGATGAGGCAGCTAGCTAGCTGTGGAGTTGCCAACATGCTCAAAGTGCTCGCAACATTGAGAAGAAACAAACATGCCCAGGAAATTAATGCGTGCGCAGGGAGGCCCTTTGCTCAGAGAAGCATCGACCAATTTTCTTTATTTCCACACCTTTTCACAGCTTTGTGTTGGTTATAGTAGGGTGAATCATGGAGATGCATAGACATGATGAACTTTTGTTCTTTTGAATGTTAGTATGCACCGTATCTTCTGAAGCTTAGTGTAATGTGAGTGTCTGCATCCAGTACCGCATCCTCTAATTTGGTGGATGCACACAGAGAAAATAAATCTGCTTAGTTTACTCCATAACCACCCTATTAAATAGTCCTAGTAACAAACCAGGCGCATGCAGTGGCCGGCGGGCACATGCATCCTGCATGCGTGGCCAGTCAGCCAAGTCCATGCGCCAGCTCCAATGCAGGAACACAAAAGAAGAAAGCAGATCTTGGGAAAAAGCGAGTAGTTAGTGCAGCAGGCCTTATAAACACGAACAACTCGCTCTCCCGCTTCCCCCCCCCCAATTCCCACCGCTCCCCAATCTTCCTCACTTGTCCAGAAAACCCCCGCTCACCTTCTTCCTCACTTGTACAGAAAATGCCTGCTCCTCTTCTTCCACTCCTACAGAAATCCCCAGGCCTCCTTCTTCCCCACTAGCACTGCCACTAGGCTCGTCTTTGGCTACTCTTCTCAAACCCATGAGCTCGGCACGATGCCCACAACGAAAATGGAGTCTGCTGGCCCCAGCGCCAAGAAGATGAGGCTCCCGCCAGCAGCGACGCCGGTTGTAGATCCCGCACCCGATAGCGCGGGGAGATGCGGCGAGCCCCCCCACCCGTATCTTAGGAACTGGTAGAATCTCCGGTACAGTAGCTAGTCTACTAACACTAAGAATCATCAAACAAGCCCTGCTGATATGATAAACAGTTCATACTTACATCTAAGCATGCCATATATTACATCAAAAGCTGGTGAGGATACATCTGTTTCCATAACCCGGAGAGGGTTCGCATGATTCATCGCACGATTCACTATCAAACAAAAGAGCAAGATCCGCCCACACAAGACAGTGCACTATCCCTAAGATGGTTTGATAACACGCATCATTCTGGTAATTAAACACAGGGCAATGCAAACTGCCCTGAAGGATTAGCGCGACCAACTATTTCTTGGCATCGATCTCTCGGGCAATGACCACAGCATGGACAGCGGCATGGGAATCAATTTTTGGGGCGATGTCCACAGGACTAACCGCGACATCAGAATCGATCTCTAGGGCGATGTCCACAGGATGGACAGCGGCATCGGAATCAATCTCCAGGGCGATGCCAACAGGACGGGCCACGACATCGGAATCATCAAGGAAAACCACCGGCACCTGCACAACCCTAACATATTAGCAAGCACGTTGCAAATAATTAAAAACCACAACTATGGTAATAAGCCATTATTTTTTACCTTGTGCAGCTCATCGGGGGATCTCATCCCTCCGGGGCCATCTCCTCGTCCTCAATGGGGGCCATCACCTTGCCAGGGGAATACTACTCCTCAAACTCGGTCTTGAGCCTCACATAGGTGGCAATCAGAGTTCCTGGGGTAGGCACGGTGGGGCCCTTACTATTGTTCCAACTTTCTTTGAGGAGTTCGTCCGCCAACGTCCTCAACTCTTAGGCCAGTGCTTGTTTCTTGGAGTTCTTCGTCTTAATTGGTTGTCCCGCCAACATGGTTAACTCGTTGGTCGGTGCTCGCTTCCTGGAGATCAATGTCTCCAGTGGGTTGTCCGCCAGCAACTCTTTGCCTGGTGCTCCAGGATCAATCAATGAACTGACAAACAAAAAGCAATCGAAAGGAAACCACAATCGCATTGAAAACGGGAAAAGAATAGGATGTGAGAATCGGTCGGTGCTTCGCAAAAAGAAGATTATTGGAATGAAAATATAGCAGCATAACTGATTCGCCCACCTTTCCTTCGTCGGTATAGAAGAAAAATAGCATAATTGAGTAGCCTGGAGTGAGGTTTTCTTCAAGAAAGGAAAAAAGGGCTTGAACGAGTGTTCCAATGAAATGATGGTTGCTTCGTCCAGTCCAACTTGGAGGCCACCTTACCACTGCTGGTAAAGGTGTGGGTTTTGTGATATGACGGGTCATGACGGCCACACCGGGGTGACAGGTGAGTCTCGACTGTAGCACCTCACTGTGATTTGGTGGATGGCATGCGGGCCCGGATGCTTTGAAATATCCTGCATGTAGATAGAGTGGCTAGTCATATAGGAGTGCTCAATATTGTGCACCGCGACCAAGGCAGAGAGGAAAACGAGAGAACTACGTAATTAATGCATGAGTTTAATTAGGGTAGTTTTGTAAAGTACAAGATACATTCCTCTAATCGCAAAATGGCTTGGTTCATGAGATTTGAGATTTGAGCCCTATAAACCGGAAGGGAGGGGGTACTGCACACGGTGTAGTCTAGTGACTTGTTGAAATCTCTAGAAAGGCAAATACTCCTTTCCGGTTTACAGGTCTATACTACCCCCTCCGTCTAGGTGTGTAAGTCATCTTACGGAAACCAAATAGTCCCAAAACACTTAGGTGCGGTGCATTAACTTCTACCTTGTTTCTTGTTTCTTGACATATCAACCAATAAGAGATGAGAGGTGTGCATGCTTTTAATGACTTGCAATGGCTAGTTCATTGCATGGAATGCTATTAATTAGCAAATAAACATTGGTGACCCTAGGAGGAAACTGTGCTAAGCGCGTGGACCTATGCAGAATGAGTATCAACCAATGGATAATGGAGTTTAATTGTTAAACAATAGCAATTTTGTGTCATGCAAGAGCCTGGCTAGTATTCCAAGGGACCGCACCACGCGAGCGTTCGCAACTGCCACGTTCGGTTTGCGCTTGCCTCTTTGCCTCTTCGATAAGACAAACAATGATGTTACTCCTACTTCTACAGTATCGAATCCACTGCTGCATGTCCGTCCACCTCGTGGGGGAGGGATAGCGTGTAGCGAAAGCTTCTACTTACTCCTCCTGCCTTTGCGTCTATGAAAGGTGGGCCCAACAGGTGGTTGGCCCACCTGTCATGCAGCCAAAGGCAGGTGCAGTTAAGGCACCGGAGCTCAGTCCGCGAGGGAGAGGGCGTCGTAGTAATCAAATTTCTCGGTCTTGTACGAGTTGACACGACACATCAAAGCACTGCACTTGATAAAAGTCTTTTTGCACATTTCAAATGGGCTACTTCGTATGTAGGAGTAGACATATTCTGCTTCGTATGTAGTCACTTGTTGCAATCTTTAAAAAGACTTATATTTGGAAACGGAGGGAGTACAACACATGCATGCATGCCGTGACTTTCCTTTTGATACTTGCATGTGTTGATTTGATGCACATTGCCAAATTTTGACTATAAATTTAACTAACCAAATTTTCATGAATGTCACAAAAAATTACGGGGCTATTTGGATTGTGACTATGTTTGATGTTGCCACATTATTTTTCCCACACTTGCCACACTTGCCTAACCTGAGTTGCTCAAATTGTTAGACACACTTTGGCTTTCTTAAGGGAATCTTGCCACAATTTTTGTGTCTATGACATGTGGGGTTCACTGCTAATAAAAAAAATTCTTGTCTTAGGTGTGGCTAATAAAAAAGACTTATATTTAGGAACGGTGGGAGTAGAAAATATAAATAATAATGCATGTTGGGGCAACCCACGTTTCCGCTAATTTTAGCCGTGGGCTTCTTCACAATTTTTACGAGGGGGTGGTTGTTCATTTAATGGAGGGACTTGTAGTACCAGACTTGAACGATACAAAGTGCGACCTGGCACACCGTAACACCACTTGGAACAAGCGGGTAGCTATCTCAAAAAACAATCAACAACTAAAATAACCCACGACCTGGCATGTAGTAGTACACAATTTTAAACGATTGTTTTATGGAGTGAAAAAGGAAAATTACCCCACTACTTATATATAGGACGGAGACTCCGCGCTTGCTTGCTAGGGCTGCTCTATTCACACACTCTCATCCTCTCCAGATCTAAACCTGATAGGGGTAGTAACACTGTCTTTCTCCCATCAAAAAACACTGGCTTTCTATCCTCACCGCTGGTTACAGATCCGGACGTATCCCCCTCCGCCGGTGAAGGGGAGGAGGGGCAGCGTTTAGGCCGTCGTAGACAACGAGGGAGGAGACCCACTGCCGGCCGCACCATTATCTCTGGCAGAGTGCCGGCGCGGGAGGTCCTCCGATCCCTTCGTTGTTGCATGTGGGCATGTCGGTGTTCTAGGAACGAGGGTCCCCAGACTTGCCTGCCTGCGGCCTGCGACGTGGCTCGAAGGGGGCCAAGCGCGTCCCATCTTCATCGACTCAAGCTCAAGACCCTCGCGACGGGCCAAGCCTCACAGGGCGGACAATAAGGGGCTTCCTCAGGGACGGCCTCATCAGGCTGGCTCGCCAGGAGGCGGAGAGTTCAAGGCGGGGTACCTTGCGAGGTGCCCGTGATGCAAGCCATGACGACCAGGAGCGCCAGTCAGGCGCCAGCCCGCGCAGTGTCCTCCTTTCCTCTTTTGTGCAAAGGGAGCAAGCGCAGGAGAGAGCATCAAGCAAAGGCATCCATTTTGGTGCTACAGGACTAAGACCCGCCCAACGGCAGGGAGGAAGTCATTGTGGAGCCCAAGCTGGCGTCACCACCAGAGCCTTTGGCAGGCGAGGACCAACTTTAGTCAGGATAAGTGTACCAGATGTTCCCCTTCAAAATGGCCAATTGTTGGCGCCCTTCCCACTCACTATTTGGGAAGAGGCCCAAGGCCTTTGCCTATAAATAGGACTAGCCACCCTCGGGGTAGAGGGGGTTGGACCTGATCGAGAATCCAAGAGCAGAACCAAGTAGCACCAACCAAGAACAGACCCTCGCGAGGTTGTTCTATCTTGTATTTTTCATCATCAGCCCAAGAGGCAATCCACCACACCACACACTGGAGTAGGGTATTACACCACAATGGTGGCCTGAACCAGTATAAACTCTATGTCTCTTGTGTTGTTTCTTCCGTAGTTTAGATCCTAGCGATTTGGCGAGGAGCAAGTAGGCAGAGGGTAAAATCTCCATGCGCACACCAGTGTTCGAACCTCAAGGGTCTGTCGGAACCCGAAATCCGACATTTGGCGCGCCAGGTAGGGGTGCCCCGGAATTCTCCTTCCGTCATATTGTTCTTCCCCGACCATCGCATCCATGTCTGACGCTCGTCGGGCTCGCGCCGAGCGCCGAGCCGCCCTCGCTTCCCGCGTCGCCCGGGCGGATCCTGCCAGCGGGCACCCTCGTCGTTCCCCGTCGCCTGCCGTCAACGTCGCCTCCGGCCCGGCGGGGAACGGGCAGAGAGCATCGTCCAAGCATCCCTCCGTGGCCTCTTGGGAAGAGCCACGCGGCCTCTTCCTCACCCACCACGTCGCGCCGGCTCCCTCGGTTGTTGCGGCCCTCCTGGGCGGCTCGCAGGCGCCGCCCTCCAGCCATCGCGTCAAGCCATTTGAACACCGGGTCGGCGCCACCTCCGTGCGGCAGTGGGCTCCCCCGGGTCGGTCGAAGCCGTCGGCCGGGCTGGCCTTCAGCTCAGAGGACCACCCCTCCAACTCGGCCTGCTCGGGTGCGCTCCCCATGCTCTGCACGCCTACCGTCTGCCAGGTGGCTATCACCAGGAATCTCATCGACGGCGGCGCGGGCCTCAGCGTGCTCTCAGTTGAGGCCTTCAACCTCCTCTGCATACCCCGGGAATGGCTGCAACCTAGCCGGCCCTTCTCAGGCGTCGGAGGTGGGTCGTCCAGCTCCTTGGGACAGATCCGGCTCCCGGTAACCTTCGGCACCTACGACAATTTCCGCACAGAGATGGTCGATTTTGACATCGCCCCCATCGGCCTCCCCTACAATGCCATCCTCGGCTATCCAGCACTGGCCCAATTCATGGACGCAACTCACCCGGCTTACATCCTTATGAAGATGCCCGGGAGTGACGGCACCCTCATCGTGCCCGGTGACACCGGCTATGCAGTGCGGGTGCTCAAGCTCGCCCTCAAGACGGCGGCGGCAGCACGGCCCGCCGGCGCAGACACCCCCAAGCCCAAGGGGGCTGCACCAAACAAGAAGAAACAGTTGTTCACCCAAGACAAGGCAGAGACCAAGCAGATACCTGTCGACGAGGATGGGTCCACTAACGCCACTTTCACCATAGGCGCCAACCTCGAGCCCAAGCAGGAGGAAGCCCTGGTCAAGTTCCTGTGCGCAAACAAGAAGGTGTTCGCCTGGGAGCCTGATCAGTTGGCAGGGATCCCACGGGGCGTAATCGAGCACCACCTCAATGTGTGCCCCAACGTGCGCCCCGTGAAGCAGAAGGCGAGGCGGCAGTCCACCGAAAAGCAGGCCTTCATCGTCCAGGAGACCCGCAAGCTGGAGGCCGCGGGGGTTATTCGCGAGGTCCGATATCCAGACTGGTTGGCCAACCCTGTGGTTGTGCCAAAGAAGGGAGGGAAGGAGCACATGTGTGTCGACTTCACCAACCTCAACTAAGCATGCCCGCAAGATCCGTTCCCGCTCCCTCGCATTGATCAGATCGTCGATTCCACCGCTGAGTGTGACCTGTTATGCTTCTTGGATGCCTTCTCCGGGTATCACCAGATCAAGATGGTGGTGGAAGATATGGATAAGACGGCCTTCTTGACCCCGTGTGGATTGTACTACTATACATGCATGCCGTTCGGACTGCGCAACGCGGGAGCAAAATTTTAGCGGCTCATGCACATCACCTTGGGCCCGCAACTCGGGAAGAATGTGGAGGCTTACGTCGACGACATCGTAGTGAAGTCTCGCGAGGCCAAGACCCTGATACAAGACCTGGAGGAAACCTTCGCAAGCCTCAGCGTAGTAAGCCTGTGGCTCAACCCGGAGAAGTGTGTGTTTGGAGTCCCCTCGGGCAAGCTCTTGGGCTTCCTCGTGTCCCACCGAGGTATTGATGCCAACCCAGAAAAGGTCAAGGCAGTCGAGGATATGGGGCGCGTGACTGCGCTGGGGCGCTTCATCTCTAGGTTAGAAGAGCGAGCGCTGCCTTTCTTCCAGCTGATGAAGAAAAAGGGTCCCTTTGAGTGGACTGAAGAGGCCGACAGGGCGTTCCAAGATCTCAAGACATAACTAACCAGTCCTCCGGTGATGGTTGCCCCACGCCCTCGGGAGCCCTTGGTACTCTACCTCGTCGCCACTCCTTACTCCTCCAACACGGCTCTGGTGGCAGTTAGGGAGGAGCGTCGGACCAAGGCCACGGAAGCCACCCGTGTCAAGGCAAAGCGGGACCAGGGAGGTCTCACAGCGAACGCTACCACAGCTGAGGAGGGTCATCCACTACAGGGGAGCGCGCCGGGGACAGAGGAGGCCCCTCCCCCAGACAACCAGCTTCTGGAGGCCCCATCGCCTCAGCAGGCGCCACAGCCTCCGGAGGACGCCGCCAGCGCCGACGCTCCAAGCCTCGTCGAGCACCCGGTGTACTTCGTCAACACGGTTTTACGGGATGCGAGGGCACGGTACCCCATGCCACAGAAGCTCCTCCTCGCGCTATTGGTAGCCTCGCGCAAGCTGCGACACTACTTCCAGGGCCACCCGATCAAGGTCATCTCAGCATACCCCTTGGAAAGGGTGCTCAGGAGCCCTAACTCGGCCGGAAGGGTCGCTGAGTGGAACATTGAACTACAAGCGTTTCAGCTCGAATTCAGCACAACCAGGGTCATCAAGGGAGCCGCGCTAGCAGATTTCGTGGCCGAATGGACGGAGGCACCGGACCTCAAGACCGGCGAGGATCGATCCCTCTCCCCGAGAAGCGAGGCGCCAGAAGGCTGGGTCATGTACTTCGATGGAGCGTTCTCCAGGCATGGCACAGGGGCCGGGGCGGTGCTCATATCTTCCACTCAGGACAAGCTTTACTACGCCGTGCAGCTCTGTTTCCAGTGGGGTGAAAAGGTCTCCAATAATATAGCGGAGTACGAAGGACTGATAGCGGGCTTGAAGGCCACCGCTGCCCTAGGGGTGAAGCCCTTACTATCAAGGGCGATTCGCAGCTCCTCGTCAATTTCTCCAACAAGGTATACGAGCCGAGAGATGAGCACATGGAAGCATACCTTGCAGAAGTCCGCAGGATGGAGAAGCAGTTCTGGGGGTTAGAACTACAGCATGTACCCCGTGGCACTAATCAAGAGCCCGACGACATTGCCAAACGAGCCTCCAGGCGGTTGCCCAGGGAGCTCTTCGTGGAGCGGCTCTTCAAGCCCTCGTCCCTACCATCGTTATCAAACACGGTGCAGCCTCGGGTGGAGCTTCCCCAGCCACCTGCCTCGGGAGCCCCAGCTTGCGGCCCGGCCTCAGGGGCACGCGTGCTCCTGATGATGGAGCCTCAGGAGGGGAGCTGGATCACGGAGCTCTGGAGCTACTTAACACAAGGGACCCTGCCGGAGAAGGAGGAGGAAGCAGAGCGTGTGGTGCGGCAAGCTACAGCGTACTGCATCAGGTATGGAGAGCTCTACCGGAAATGACCAAACAATGTGTCCCTGCGCTGCATCACCAGAGAGCAAGGGAAGGAGCTGCTGGCAGATATACACGATGGAGATTGCGGGCATCATTCGTCGTCACGGACCCTCGTCGGCAAGGCATTCCGCAGCGGTTTCTATTGGCCTCTGCGCTCAATGATGCTGTCGAGCTAGTGAAGGCTTGCGAGGCTTGCCAATTCCATGCCAAGCAGATCCATCAGCCGGCCGGAGGTCTGCAAACCATACCCCTCACGTGGCCGTTCGTAGTCTGGGGGCTGGATATTCTGGGCCCGTTTCCTCGGGCGCTAGGGGGCTACCGCTACCTCTACGCCGCCGTGGACAAGTTCACCAAGTGGGCTGAAGTCAAGGCAGTCTGCACCATCCCTGCTGGTTCCGCGGTTAAGTTCATCAAAGGCATCGTGAGCCGGTTCGGGGTACCGAACCGCATCATCACCGACAATGGTTCGCAGTTCACCAGTAACCTCTTCAAAACATATTGTGCTAACCTTGGAACGCAGATATGCTACGCTTCGGTGGCGCACCCCCGAAGCAACGGCCAGGCTGAGCGGGCCAACACAGAAGTCCTGAGGGGCCTCAAGACCAAAACATTCAAGAAGAAGCTGGAGGCCTGCGGCAGAGGTTGGTACGAGGAGCTTTAGTCCGTGTTGTGGTCCATCCACACAACCGCGACCAAGCCGACTGGGGAGACCCCCTTCTTCCTGGTCTATGGAGCCGAAGCAGTCCTCCCTCACGAGGTCAGGCATCATTCCGCACGGGTCCTGGCGTTTGATGAGACGCAGCGCGACGCCATGCGGGGGATGGATCTCGTGCTGGGGGAGGAGCATCGTCGAGAAGCCACGCTGCGAGCGGCAAGGTACCAACAAGCACTGCGGTGGTACCACTGCCGCAACATCCGCCCCAGAACTCTTGAGGTAGGGGACCTCATGCTCCAGCGGGTTCTCTCCAGGGAGGGACTGCATAAGCTCTCTCCCATGTGGGAGGGCCCATTCAAGGTTGTTCATGTTTCTAGGCCCGGCTCCGCGCGCTTGGAGACTCAGGAGGGGGTACCTATCCAGAACGCGTGGAACATCTAGCACCTCAGGAGGTTTTACCCCTAAAAAGGCCCAGAGCCTATGAAGAAGGCGAATGCCTGTGAAGCTCATCTTTTTGGAA
Organism: Triticum dicoccoides; assembly: GCF_002162155.2. Lineage (NCBI taxonomy): Eukaryota > Viridiplantae > Streptophyta > Magnoliopsida > Poales > Poaceae > Triticum > Triticum dicoccoides. Next base: position 535,922,545 of record NC_041385.1, on the reverse strand, counting down.
AAGGCCCAGAGCCTGTGAAGAAGGCAAATGCCTGTGAAGCTCATCTTTTTGGAAAAGGCCCAGAGCCTGTGAAGACGGCGAATGCCTGTGAAGCTCATCTTTTTGGGAAAGGCCCAGAGCCTGTGAAGAAGGAGAATGCCTGTGAAGCTCATCTTTTTGGAAAAGGCCCAGAGCCTGTGAAGAAGGCGAACGCCTGTGAAGCTGATGCGTTCTGGAAAAGGCCCGGAGCCTGTGAAGAGGGCCAATGCCCGTGAAGCTTGTCTCCCCCAAGAAAGGCCCGGAGCCTGTGAAGAAGGCTAATGCCTGTGAAGCTCGCCGCCCGTGACACTCTCACGTAATAATAAGTTGGGGCTGTACACGCCCCGGAGTCTCAAGAGCGCCGGTCTCAGGCCCTAGTGCTCCCTCCCACGCCCAGTGGCAGCACTTAGCTCCGCGCTGGTGAGAAGACGTCGAAGACTAGATTAGGTGCCGGACGCGGCTTTTTCATTTGCTTTCTGCAGTTGGCTTGGTCGCTCTTATTTGAAGTTTTATTGAAGTTGTTGCCTTCGAGTTGTGGCTCTTCGACTTTTCGCTCTCCTACCTCGATTTCTCTCACGCGAGGCCTCACGAGGGAGCAGCCAGGAATCGCTCGCGAGTATCTCTCTCCGCCCTTATCGTTCAAGGTTTCCTCAACCCAGGCTCACTACAGGAGCACCCCTCCGGTCCGTGCCTCACGGGCATCACGACATGAATACAGGGCCTGGGTCGGTTGCCCCCACGGCTGAGGCAGGGGATTACCTACGCACGAACGTGCGGCCGGAGAGAACAATACTAAAATAATGGGAACAGTACGATGATTAACAGCGGTACCCCAAACACGCACCAACAGGGCCCCACACTACTGTCTTTCTGCGCAGAAAAAAGGAAAAGAAAGGGCAAATCTCGCGAAGCTCGCGCGGCGCCGGCCCTCAGGGAAGACTCGACCCGCCTCCGGAGCTTAGGCGGACTCCCTCTCGCGCTTCACCGAGACACGGCAGCGGGCAGATCCGCCACCACCCTCCAGGTAGGCACGCCGGCGTGAAGGTTGACCGCGGCCACTGCTGGAAGAGTCACTGTCCGAAGAAGAACTGGTGAAGCTTGGGGAACCCTGGGCGCCGCCAATCACGCGCGCACTGTCCTCTCCATCCTCGCCAGGGCTGGGCCCCCGGCCATGGTCATCGTCTTGAGGGCAGCACCCAGCACGGCGACCATCTTCCCCAAACACCCTCACGTAGAGGGTGGCATCACCGTCGAACATGAATTGTAGAGTGCACCGGCGGCGCAGGCCACGCGCGCGGGCAAACGTCTGTGAGCCACAGGTCAAGGCCAGGCTCTCGGCTACGGAGACCTCCAGCGAAGCCCACGAGGCCCGGCTGCGGCAGCCGTCTGCCTGGAGCCAGAGGCCGCCCAGGGTGCCAGCTGGGAGCTCACCTAGGAGGAAGCGAGGGAGCTGAAACCGGGAGCTAGTTGGCTCCGCCACCCACACAATGAACTCTGGCAGCACCTCTCCGGTATGGAAGCGCGACCTGGGGGGCCGCACGGCCGGAGCACGCCCCCCGGCCATGGCCAGCCGCCCATCACCGCGCAGAGAGCCACCTCCGCGACCACAGGGGGCCGCCGTGGAGGCCGCCGGGTGCTTGCGAGGGCGTCCTCGACCGCGCTTGGGCGGGGGAGAGGCCGACTCAACCCGGCGAGCCTTTCCTTCCTCTACGGACGAGAACTACCTTGGCGGAGCCATGAAGAAGAAAGAGAAGCAGAAGGAGTAGACTGGAGGGCGCTCGCCGTTCCGTACTTTTAGCCGGCGAAGGCCAACCGTCGACCTCCACGATCGCAGGTAATCATAACCAGCTTTGCATGCAGGGACTTGTCAAATCCGTGCGGACACCGAGGCATCGTGGGGAAGTGGAGGCGCCCACGTCCAATCAACCGCCACGCGGCGCCCTAGGCCGCAGGCTGTTAGGGCCCGCGACGCTTCGCACTTGCCCTTTCGCCTCTTTGCTCGGCCAAGTCCGGGCGCGCCGTGGGCCCGGGGGCTACTGTCGGTGTTCTGGGAATGGGGGTCCCTAGACTTGCCTGCCTGCGGCCTGCGGCGTGGCTGGAAGGGGGCCCAGCGTGGCCCATCTTCATCGACTCAAGCTCAAGACCCTCGCGAGGGGCCAAGCCTCATGGGGCAGACGACAAGGGGCTTCCTCAGGCACGGCCTCATCAGGCTGGCTCGCGAGGAGGCGGAGAGTTCAAGGCGGGGTACCTCGCGAGGTGCCCGTGACGCAAGCCATGACGACCAGGAGCGCCAGTCGGGCGCCATCCCGCGCAGTGTCCTCCTTTCCTCTTTGGTGCAAAGGGAGCAAGCGCAGGCGAGAGCATCAAGCAAAGGCATCCATTTCGGTGCTACAAGACCAAGACCCGCCCAACGGCAGGGAGGAAGTCATTGTGGAGCCCAAGCTGGCGTCACCACCAGAGCCTTTGGCAGGCGAGGACCAACTTTAGTCAGGATAAGTGTACCACATGTTCCCCTTCAAAATGGCCAATTGTTGGTGCCCTTCCCGCTCAATATTTGGGAAGAGGCCCAGGGCCTTTGCCTATAAATAGGACTAGCCACCCCCGGGGTAGAGGGGGTTGGACCTGATCGAGAATCCAAGAGCAGAACCAACTAGCACCAACCAAGAACAGACCCTCGCGAGGCTGTTCTTCCTTGTATTGTTCATCACCAGCCCAAGAGGCAATCCACCACAACACACACTGGAGTAGGGTATTACACCACAATGGTGTCGTGAACCAGTATAAGCTCTGTGTCTCTTGTGTTGTTTCTTCCGTAGTTTAGATCCTAGCGATTTGGCGAGGAGCAAGTAGGCAGAGGGTGAAATCTCCGCGCGCACCCCAGTGTTCGAACCTCAAGGGTCTGCCGGAACCCGAAATCCGACAGGGCGGATCAGGCCTCCCGCCGCCCACCTATCAACATCCCGACGACCTTCAGGTATATCTTCGTTCGAAACCGCCTTAGCTCTACTTCCCCAACTCGCTACGTCGCTGCATGTGCATCATTTTCTACCTCTCAGCCCCTCTCGATCGGATGGTCCAACGTCACCTATTTTTTTTCTTCTATTGTTAGAGGTAAAGCTACTTCATGGAGTCGAATCTTGTACTCCCTCCGTCCGAAAATACTTGTCATTGAAATAAAGTGGGGGTGGTGGAATTTAGTATGTACATCGGACTTGGTACAAATAGGAAGGAAAGGGGATGAAAGTAGTACAGACTGGTCATCCAACCGGTCTCTGGTCGAAAAGGGAAATATAGGGGTAACACTGTACACAGTGGTATGACCAGGACTAGATTTGCTATCCACACATAGGAGTAGGTGGCTAGAGTGAACAAAAATGGGACCAACCCAGATATGTTTCTTGGATGTTTGTTTCTTGGGGCAACAAACTATGAATCACCACTTTATACCCCCGTTTACATACATGGTGTTGTACTGCTGGTGCACCCACTGTCCCATGCCCTTATACCAAATATTTAGGCTCCGGTCGGAATAAAGGGGCAGAAAACATAGGTCTTGATGAAAATAGAGGAATAGGAAAGGAATGTAGGTATAAAACTATGGAACAGCGAACCCGAGGAAACTCTCAAGAGAGTGCGTTCGGATGGACTACGAAATGTACAGATTTGTTTTTTTAGAGTAGCATGCTTGGCAGTATGAGATGATATTTGTTTATTCAGCTGCACAGTGACTACTCTTGTCCTCACCTCATGTACCACACATAGGTTGATTTTTTATTCCAGCAAACTGTCACGACCGGGTTTTCCGGGTAATAATTTCCAGAAAAGACCGTCGTGCTCATCAGCCCCAGGATTACTGTTAGCTGATGAGGCTCCAACTTGATACAGAAATTCCAAGCAAAATACAAAATATGTAGTACAAGACCATTCTGGCCTGTGAGTACAACAAATGGTTTCTAGTGGTTGATGGCGGAAGCGGGTTGTGAAACATCAGTGTCTATGGGACTCCATTTCCCACGGGAACAGCTGACCAGGTTAATTCCTATCTTCGCGAGGCTGCTATCTCCATTGTGTGGGTTTCGGGGCTGGCATCGCGTCGCTCCTCTCCGTGCAAGAAGAATCTGGCCAAGACAATAGCCAGGGACAAGCCAGTGAGTACTTTGAATGTACTCGCAAACATTAAGAACACAGGTATAATATAACCATGATGTGCTGAAAATATTTTATGCTCATGACGTCAGTCACAAAAGATAAATGAAACTCTGATGCATGCAAGCAAGTTATTTATAAAAATGCAATAACATGGTAGTATAAAAATTTATGAAACAAATAACAAGCAATGCCACAGTCGGGCGTCTGAGCGACACCACATAAAGGGCTTTAAAAGAAATGCCACAGTCGGGCGTCTGAGCGACGCCACATAAAGGGCTTTAAAAGAAATGCCACAGTCGGGCGTCTGAGCGACGCCACATAAAGGGCTTTAAAAGAAATGCCACAGTCGGGCGTCTGAGCGACGCCACATAAAGGGCTTTAAAAAGAAACAATCATAATGAATATCCCGGAGGTAGAACCATCCTAGAGATATTTGGTAATAATATCACGGGTTAGTCAACAATAATAATAATCATCATAGATATCACAAGTCACGAGTAGTAATTCCATTCCTGGATAACCGTTTCACCTCTGAAGACCGACGCTAGACCGACATCTGACCCATCCCAGACTGTAATCCTTAACCATGGACACGGCTATTCGAATAGGTTTATTCTCTGCAGAGGGTGTACTCTTTACCCACGAATAACGGATTTCTTTAGTCCAGCAGGACTAATTCCGTCTACGGTCTTTTTGTTGAAAACACACCTAACTTGCACACACCAGCTTATCTCACACGTGTCTGGAATCACCCACGACACCTGTTAAGCAAACTCTAAGTGGGGAGGCTACAACCTCGCGTAGCATGGGATCAAATTTATATCGCGCGCTCTAAGGGGTGGCCTCCCCTCTCGGTCCCAACCGGAAACACCCATGCCCTCGGACCAGGTGGCCTGCCTACCAGCTACAACCGGTATCTTCCACCATGGCCTCTCTGTACGGTGTGTGCTAGAAAGAGGTTGACAACTTACTGAACCGTACTCTACTTGCTGTAGAGACGAGTGGTAGTACGAAACAAGTATGGGGTTACTGGAACAAGACTCGATCTACGGTCGACTCAGGAGGTTAAAGTATTCCCTGCATGATTAGCATGACGAATATATTTCATTCAACAGAATCACCGCTCATATCACCTTACCATGCCATACCAGACATGACCGTCCCGACGGAGACCGGTGACAAACTCATGCCTACCCAAGGCCGAGGTTTTCACGGGTTCCTGCCGGTATGCATGCAAGGCACATGAGGGTGATTTTCATCACAAGTGTGTTCATTTCTAACAGCATGGAAATTAATAACATGCACCCATGCATATGATCATATCACATGAAATAACAAGTCCTTCGAAATGCGGTGGTGTTATAAATGCATCAACGATCACACCAAAAATATTATGCCAGGGTTCAGAATGCTTGCCTTCAATGTTGTGGAGGGGTGAGGTGCTCTCCAAAACTTTTGAAAGCTTCTTCTTTCTCCCAAAATTCTATTTGAAAATATGTTTGAATTAACACACATTTCAAAAACAGAACCAAAAAGTTGTTTGTAAATTTTTCAAATAAATCTTAAAATAAACTAGACCAAATTTGAGGAAAGTAGGAAAAAGAATCAACTCATTTGGACTTATATTTAAAAAGTTATAGCCAGTCCAAGATTTGGTCAAAATCTGTTTTTAAATAAAACAGAAAAAGAAAACGTTTCGGAGGGGAATACGCTTTCGGAGCGGGGAAAGCGTACTAGGGATAGTGCGCCTTCACTTAATCCCACGTGGACAGCGCGGGGTGTCGCTGACAGTGGGCCCGCCTGGCCCACTGGTCATGTTTGACCAGTCGCCGCGCGTCGTCTCCCTCCTCTGCCTGAGCGGAGCGGGGCTCCGGCGATCGTCGCCGGCGTTTGGCTGCTCCTCGCGGGCTCAAGAGGGTAGGGATGGATCCGCATGGCTGGGGCGGTTCTCCCGGTGGTCGTGGGGTTGGTGGGGACGGAGGGTATCGCCGGCGGCGAGCTCCGCGGCGGAGGGAAGCTTCGGTGGTAAAGTGACTTCGTGGCGGCGATGGCTCCCGATCAAAATCAAGCAGGCTAACGAGTTCACGGGAGGATGAGAAGGTTCCTGGTGAAGAGAACGGAGAGGGGGAGGTACTGGAGGTGCCGGATTGGACGGGGCGGTGGCGGCGGCAGGAGTTGCCGGAGACGAGGAAGGAGGCCTCCCCGGGTCGAATGCGAGGCAGGGGAGTGCCATGGGGGTAGCATGAGGTCGCCTGCGTGCTCGGGGAGGTTCGGAGCCTCCATTTATAGCTCGATGAGGTCGGTTCCGTCGCGGTGGATAAGGGCGGCCGGCGAACCGACGTTCGGTAGCAGCAGGGCATCGTGGCGGCGACGAGCGCTAGCGGACACACTCGCGGATGAGCACGCGCTGTTCCAGGGGCCAGGTGGCGAGCGGGGGAGGCTTGGGCGGCGCTGAACGGCACAGGGCTGGCGGGCGGCGGCGGCGGCTAGCGCTTGGCCTGCCGGGCGCGGCGGGGGCTGCTTGGCGCGTTGCTGCGAGGAGGGGAGCGCGTGGCGTGGTGCTGCAGAGCGGGCCAAAGCCGTGGGGCCAGCGTGACGGCTCGGGCGCGTGGCTGCAATTGGCGCGCTCTGGGCGCGTCCAGTGCACACACTGAGTGTGCTCGACGAAATGCCATGTCACTCCAGAGCGCTTGGCTGAGGCTGGGAGTTAGCAGGTCGAGGTTTGGGCTCTCAAGGAAATCAGTGGACAAGCTGGTTTGATCAAAGGTGCAAGTTCACAGTGCAAAACAAAAATCATGTCAAAACTGATCATGCACACCAGGTGTTTGACAAAATGCCAAGGGCACTTAGGCATTTCTTGGAGTGGCCAAAATCTCCAGATCAGTGTCTCTGTGGAAGAAAGAGAGAGTGGTGAGGTTATTTGGCCAAAAGCAGAAATTTGTTAGAGCAAGTTTTACAAAACTTCAATTCTGGACAGGAAATAAATGACATTATTTCATGAACCAAAATTGATCCAAAAGGTGCATGCTCCTGGACTTAAGGGTTTAACAGGGAGGACTACAAGTAGGAGAAATAATCAAGGGTATAGGAGCAACTAAAAACATGGTTGCTGTACAAACCATCAAGTTGGTCCAGAATGAAGATGAAGTTGATTCACTCAAATTTTTCAAAGAACATAAATAGGTCTTTGCACAAAGAGGAATAATAGGCTCCTACTGACCTCCCTTAATTTTGGTAGAAGTTTTAAAGAAATATTTAAATAGGTTGCTGTGTAAAATTGCTCACTGGACCAGAGAACAAACTTTGCTGTGGAGCTCAAAATATTTCATGAATGAAATATATTTTTGCATAAAAGTTATTTAAAAACATCACATGACATCTCCAAATTTTTATGGGAATTTTAAGTGAATTTATCAAATGGTTGTAGTTCAAATATGGCCATTTAACCTTGAAAAACTATTTTCAAGAAAGCAATGATCAAGCAACTAAATTAGTTAATTAGTTATACTTATAAAAGGAAAGTTTTTCCTGAGAGGTTAAAACAAGTCCAACAACATTTTTGAAAAGTTTTCTTTTTGGAAAAAACTCATAATAACAGGGAAGGAAATGATTTAAAAATCCAAATGGAACTTAAAAATTCAAAGTTTTAAATCCTGGAAAAAAATTTATTCCCTTAAAACAAGGCCAGAATTTTGGGGTGTCACAATACTAACCCCCTTAAAAAAAATCTCGTCCTCGAGATTTGCTAAAAGCGGTGTTAAGAAAATAATTATGCAAGCTACAGTTAGAGGGCAATAAGTGGTGAAAAACCACAGTGCGAAAACTGGTGCTGCGTGGAAAAGTCTACGGTTCGGGACAAAAACGGGTGATTTCTACGCTGGATATAAATTTAGGATAACTCCTAAATTTAGATATACGCTGGTTGTACCCGAGAGCACAGTGCTCTCTCTGGCCGACAGGTGGACCCGGGGTCCACTGTCAGTCTCCTCTTCTTCTCCCTCTGGCCCTTTCTTCTTCCTCTCTCCCGCGTGCTTTCTCCACCGGCGACGCCTAGTGTGTAGGGCATCTAGGCCGTACCGTGGTAGTGCGCGGCGTGCTAGCTGCCGGTGCAGCGTGCACTCACCTCGCGGGCCAGCGCGCTGTCGGCACTGCTCGTGGATTCGACTCCGAACACCGGAGATCGGCGACGAGCGGCGCTGGTGAACTTCGCCCACCGTACAACGAGCTCGAGCTATAAAAACGGCCGGGGTGCCTCTCTCTTCTTCCTCACACCTGGCCTCACTTCTCCTCCTCCTCTTTCTCCATTACTGCTTACAGAAGCTCGGTCGAGGCTCTAATGGCGGAGGCGATGCCGGACTGGTTTGTGATCCTGATATGCGGAGGGCTGGCGACGCTGCTGGGGCTCTCTGTGCTCCTGTGCGCGATAATCTTCGACGAGTATCGCGATGCTGCGGCTCGGGTGTTGGTTCTCCGCGGTGGTGGTGATCATGAGGAGTAGATGGAGTGTGTCGGGTGCTAACTGTTGTTAGGGGGTGATTAGCTGAATGTAACACCGTTGCAAAATTTTGCAAACAGTGTATGTGTCCGAATGATTATGGTTGTGAGTCTGCTCGTGGTGCTGAGTGAAATTAAATAATCCACGTCATGAGAAAGTGTAGATGTAGCAACTCAGGGAAAAGAAAATCTCACTCCAGGGTTTTGCGAGGTAAAATCAGTTAATTTAAAGGAGCATAAACCACAACAAAAACTACACACTTAAGCAGAAGCCAAATAATTGACTTGTCGTACAAACTCAGGGTATTACGCATAAGTCACACACATAAATAAATGCTGCAAAGAACAAATACAGTAGTGACGTCTAAAAAGAAAACGGTAACTGGGAGGGGTCCTGATAAAATGTCTCTGGTAAAGGGATACATTCTTCTTCAATCGGAGGCAGTGGATTGACCAGTCGATGAATGCGTCTCTCCGTGTCGGGTCTCAGTGGTCTGCCGATGGCAACCTGAGGATTTAAATCTGCGAGGCTCTGGAGATAATCCATCACTCGCTGGTTTAAATGCTCTTGAGCAACGATGTACTGGATAAGGTTGGCCGGAACTGGGTCTCTCTCAATAAGCCCACCGGGAAAAGATGTTACTTCTCCGGGTGCTGCACGACTTGGAAAGTAATAATATCCCCGTTCGTGGGCATAGGGTACTGCGGATCGAAGACGAGCAATTGCTTCTTTCGCAGCAGCCTCTATGGCCAAGTGTGGGGTTCGCATAGATTTCCCCACGAAGGAAACTTCTATTGGATCTTGGTTGGGGTCTACAGGAGGAATGTGTACTGCTGCCCAATATTCCGAGGTGGATGGGGTGATCTTTGATTTGAACAGCTCGTACTGGGGTGGCTGGGTAGAACCCATGGTACTGCGGGTAAAATCCCACAATAATTTGACAAAGCTACCTGGGGTTGCATCTGGGGTTCTCAGATGAATGCTGGGGTTCGGCATGACAGGAAAAAGCGTGAGTGTTGTGCACAAAGTGAGGGTTGCTGGGTAAGGTCACAAGGTGGCCTTTATATAGCAATGGAGCTGGATCGTTTTACCGTGGTGAAAGGTAAAAATTTTCTAGCTTAGCTCCAAAGGTCGGGTCAGTGTCAGAGATACACATATCTCATAAAAAGACGCGTTACTGTGGTTGTCGTCGGGTTGGCTTTGGGTAGTTGTGCCCGAAAAAAAAATGCAGCTATGCGCTGACCAAATATGCAATGCTATAATTAAAACAGAGGCACAAAGACAGGCTGCGTTAATATACGCGGTTGCATGATTACAAAACGAGGATACATTGAATCTTGGTGCTACTCATACGGCTTAGTCTACCTCGTTTATGTCTAAACGGGCATGCCTGGTGGATGTCGAGGCTTCTCCACGTGTCTCTCTGCCGGGATTAGTCGGAGATGGCGGAGGAACTGCAGGGTCGGGGTAGTGATGATGACCATCGCGGGGATTGTTGGCCACAACCCCGTTGGAGTGTGCTCCCAATATGCGATGAAGCACTTCCGGGGTTATCGCGGCACCTTGGCCGATGGCTGGGGTAGATCTCGGGGTCTCGATCGGTTGTCCAAACAGCACGACTGGGTTGTCGGTGTTGGGCTCGTTTTCTTCTCTCACCGGGGCTCGACGAACCAGCTCTCCACGAGCTACGATTAGATCAATAGTGATTTGGTCGAACAGTGCCTCTAGTGCACTTACATAGCGCACTAGGTGCAACAATGCGGGGTCCGTCTCGTGATCTCCATTGGCAACTTGGGGTGGTCTACCATACCCTTCACGTCTGGGATAGTAGTGGAACGAGCGACAGTTAACTCTGGGCGACAAGTGCCTGAGATGAACTATAGCCTCTCGAGCGGCTAGCTGGATGGCTTGTGGCTCAAAGGAAGTTGTTCTTCCGGTGAACCGGTAGGGACGCTCGGGTGCTAGACTCCTACCATAAATGTGCACAGTGGCCCAGAATTGATGGTCTTCACCGCTCATGGGTCCTTGATACACAACATATTCTGGTGGCTCTTCTAACGCGTAGGCACGACGGGTGAGGTTTGCGAGGATGGTCACAAAACCTCCAAGGCTGGTTGCTGTGGTTTCGTTGTGTACTATAGGTCCAGGCATTGTGGCTCGGTTTGGGGTAGCGGCTTTGCTGTGCTGGTTTGGTGCTAGCGCGCCCTTTTTATAGGAAAAAGGGGACGGAATCTTCCTTCGCACGCTTGCGAGAAAGGACTATTTAGGGGCTGGTCACTGGCGCATGAGTGACAGGTTAGGTTGATAGGTTGGGCACCGACTGCCAAAAGGTGTTGGGGTCACTGTGTGGCTATCTTGCACGAGAAGCTTGGCTGGGGTTTGGTTAAGGTCTGGTGGGTTGGTTTGTCTAAGTTTATTGACCTGGCTAAGATAGGATTAGCCAATGGTCAGCCTGGCTCTGATACCAAGTCTGTCACGACCGGGTTTTCCGGGTAATAATTTCCAGAAAAGACCGTCGTGCTCATCAGCCCCAGGATTACTGTTAGCTGATGAGGCTCCAACTTGATACAGAAATTCCAAGCAAAATACAAAATATGTAGTACAAGACCATTCTGGCCTGTGAGTACAACAAATGGTTTCTAGTGGTTGATGGCGGAAGCGGGTTGTGAAACATCAGTGTCTATGGGACTCCATTTCCCACGGGAACAGCTGACCAGGTTAATTCCTATCTTCGCGAGGCTGCTATCTCCATTGTGTGGGTTTTGGGGCTGGCATCACGTCGCTCCTCTCCGTGCAAGAAGAATCTGGCCAAGACAATAGCCAGGGACAAGCCAGTGAGTACTTTGAATGTACTCGCAAACATTAAGAACACAGGTATAATATAACCATGATGTGCTGAAAATATTTTATGCTCATGACGTCAGTCACAAAAGATAAATGAAACTCTGATGCATGCAAGCAAGTTATTTATAAAAATGCAATAACATGGTAGTATAAAAATTTATGAAACAAATAACAAGCAATGCCGCAGTCGGGCGTCTGAGCGACACCACATAAAGGGCTTTAAAAGAAATGCCACAGTTGGGCGTCTGAGCGACGCCACATAAAGGGCTTTAAAAGAAATGCCACAGTCGGGCGTCTGAGCGACGCCACATAAAGGGCTTTAAAAGAAATGCCACAGTCGGGCGTCTGAGCGACGCCACATAAAGGGCTTTAAAAGAAATGCCACAGTCGGGCGTCTGAGCGACGCCACATAAAGGGCTTTAAAAGGAAACAATCATAATGAATATCCCGGAGGTAGAACCATCCTAGAGATATTTGGTAATAATATCACGGGTTAGTCAACAATAATAATAATCATCATAGATATCACAAGTCACGAGTAGTAATTCCATTCCTGGATAACCGTTTCACCTCCGAAGACCGACGCTAGACCGACATCTGACCCATCCCAGACTGTAATCCTTAACCATGGACACGGCTATTCGAATAGGTTTATTCTCTGCAGAGGGTGTACTCTTTACCCACGAGTAACGGATTTCTTTAGTCCAGCAGGATTAATTCCGTCTACGGTCTTTTTGTTGAAAACACACCTAACTTGCACACACCAGCTTATCTCACACATGTCTGGAATCACCACGACACCTGCTAAGCAAACTCTAAGTGGGGAGGCTACAACCTCGCGTAGCATGGGATCAAATTTATATCGCGCGCTCTAAGGGGTGGCCTCCCCTCTCGGTCCCAACCGGAAACACCCATGCCCCCGGACCAGGTGGCCTGCCTACCAGCTACAACCGGTATCTTCCACCATGGCCTCTCTGTACGGTGTGTGCTAGAAAGAGGTTGACAACTTACTGAACCGTACTCTACTTGTTGTAGAGACGAGTGGTAGTACGAAACAAGTATGGGGTTACTGGAACAAGACTCGATCTACGGTCGACTCAGGAGGTTAAAGTATTCCCTGCATGATTAGCATGACGAATATATTTCATTCAACAGAATCACCGCTCATATCACCTTACCATGCCATACCAGACATGACCGTCCCGACGGAGACCGGTGACAAACTCATGCCTACCCAAGGCCGAGGTTTTCACGGGTTCCTGCCGGTATGCATGCAAGGCACATGAGGGTGATTTTCATCACAAGTGTGTTCATTTCTAACAGCATGGAAATTAATAACATGCACCCATGCATATGATCATATCACATGAAATAACAAGTCCTTCGAAATGCGGTGGTGTTATAAATGCATCAACGATCACACCAAAAATATTATGCCGGAGTTCAGAATGCTTGCCTTCAATGTTGTGGAGGGGTGAGGTGCTCTCCAAAACTTTTGAAAGCTTCTTCTTTCTCCCAATATCCTATTTGAAAATATGTTTGAATTAACACACATTTCAAAAACAGAACCAAAATGTTGTTTGAAATTTTTTCAAATAAATCTTAAAATAAACTAGACCAAATTTGAGGAAAGTAGGAAAAAGAATCAACTCATTTGGACTTATATTTAAAAAGTTATAGCCAGTCAAAGATTTGGTCAAAATCTGTTTTTAAATAAAACAGAAAAAGAAAACGTTTCGGAGGGGAATACGCTTTCGGAGCGGGGAAAGCGTACTAGGGATAGTGCGCCTTCACTTAATCCCACGTGGACAGCGCGGGGTGTCGCTGACAGTGGGCCCGTCTGGCCCACTGGTCATGTTTGACCAGTCGCCACGCGTCGTCTCCCTCCTCTGCCCGAGCGGAGCGGGGCTCCGGCGATTGTCGCCGGAGTTTGGCTGCTCCTCGCGGGCTCCAGAGGGTAGGGATGGATCCGCATGGCTGGGGCGGTTCTCCCGGTGGTCGTGGGGTTGGTGGGGACGGAGGGTATCGCCGGCGGTGAGCTCCGCGGCGGAGGGAAGCTTCGGTGGTAAAGTGACTTCATGGCGGCGATGGCTCCCGATCAAAATCAAGCAGGGGAACGAGTTCACGGGAGGATGAGAAGGTTCCTGGTGAAGAGAACGGAGAGGGGGAGGTACTGGAGGTGCCGGATTGGCCGGGGCGGTGGCAGCGGCAGGAGTTGCCGGAGACGAGGAAGGAGGCCTCCCCGGGTCGAATGCGAGGCAGGGGAGTGCCATGGGGGTAGCATGAGGTCGCTTGCGTGCTCGGGGAGGTTCGGGGCCTCCATTTATAGCTCGATGAGGTCAGTTCCGTGGCGGTGGATAAGGGCGGCCGGCGAACCGACGTTCTGTAGCAGCAGGGCATCGTGGCGGCGACGAGCGCTAGCGGACACACTCGCGGATGAGCACGCGCTGTTCCAGGGGCCAGGTGGCGAGCGGGGGAGGCTTGGGCGGCGCTGAACGGCGCAGGGCTGTCGGGTGGCAGCGGCGGCTAGCGCTTGGCCTGCCGGGCGCGGTGGGGGCTGCTTGGCGCGTTGCTGCAAGGAGGGGAGCGCGTGGCGTGGTGCTGCAGAGCGGGCCAAAGCCGTGGGGCCAGCGTGTCGGCTCGGGCGCGTGGCTGCAATTGGCGCGCTCTGGGCGCGTCCAGTGCATGCACTGAGTGTGCTCGACGAAATGCCATGTCACTCCAGAGCGCTTGGCTGAGGATGGGAGTTAGCAGGTCGAGGTTTGGGCTCTCAAGGAAATCAGTGGACAAGCTGGTTTGATCAAAGGTGCAAGTTCACAGTGCAAAACAAAAATCATGTCAAAACTGATCATGCACACCAGGTGTTTGACAAAATGCCAAGGGCACTTAGGCATTTCTTGGAGTGGCCAAAATCTCCAGATCAGTGTCTCTGTGGAAGAAAGAGAGATTGGTGAGGTTATGTGGCCAAAAGCAGAAATTTGTTAGAGCAAGTTTTACAAAACTTCAATTCTGGACAGGAAATAAATGACATTATTTCATGAACCAAAATTGATCCAAAAGGTGCATGCTCCTGGACTTAAGGGTTTAACAGGGAGGACTACAAGTAGGAGAAATAATCAAGGGTATAGGAGCAACTAAAAACATGGTTGCTGTACAAACCATCAAGTTGGTCCAGAATGAAGATGAAGTTGATTCACTCAAATTTTTCAAAGAACATAAATAGGTTTTTGCACAAAGAGGAATAATAGGCTCCTACTGACCTCCCTTAATTTTGGTAGAAGTTTTAAAGAAATATTTAAATAGGTTGCTGTGTAAAATTGCTCACTGGACCAGAGAACAAAATTTGCTGTGGAGCTCAAAATATTTCATGAATGAAATATATTTTTGCATAAAAGTTATTTAAAAACATCACATGACATCTCCAAATTTTTATGGGAATTTTAAGTGAATTTATCAAATGGTTGTAGTTCAAATATGGCCATTTAACCTTGAAAAACTATTTTCAAGAAAGCAATGATCAAGCAACTAAATTAGTTAATTAGTTATACTTATAAAAGGAAAGTTTTTCCTGAGAGGTTAAAACAAGTCCAACAACATTTTTGAAAAGTTTTCTTTTTGGAAAAAACTCATAATAACAGGGAAGGAAATGATTTAAAAATCCAAATGGAGCTCAAAAATTCAAAGTTTTAAATCCTGGAAAAAAATTTATTCCCTTAAAACAAGGCCAAAATTTTGGGGTGTCACACAAACACAACACAACAACCTGTCTAACGCATGGCAGCGAGCGCCTTCCTCGGGCTTCCACCCAAAAAATGAGCAGCACGTGGATGTTTCTAATCCGAACGGTTGGAAGGGAAAGAATACCGTAGGAAATTGTGTTCCTACGAAAATCCTGCACCAAACCTGTGAACCGAACGCAGCCTTAGCTGTTCTTAATATAATGTCCCAGGTAAAAATGAAGCCATGCCACTGTTTTTGCTTGTAATTGTTTGAGACTCTGACAAGTTTAGCCAAATGTTTTTGCCTGTAATTGTTTGAGACTGACTGTTTCCTCTGTGCCTTTTTGTGCAAACAGGGATATCCAATTCACCTGGTTGCTGTTGTGACCTTTTGGTGCACTGCACAAAACTCTTCTGAAAAGAAGTGACATTTGTGTTGCTTAACTGGAATGTCAGAATGGAACAGTTGGTTCATTTTCGTGGAACTGCACAAAGGGAGACCTGTCTTCCAATCCTCATCATCTATATTGGTGCCATAACTTTCCTTTAGGTAAGAATGATATTTAATGCATGTGTTCATCTCTATTTTCCGACTGCCATGAGAAAATAATGCTGTTTTTTACTAGTACACTTGTACTCCCTCAGTGAGAAAACCAATTATGAATTAGAAGGCCAATCATGTACTTGGTTTCACCACCTGGTGAGGAGAAAGAGAAACAGAGCATGAAGAGGAAGAAGAAGAAGAATGAATAGTGCCAAGGCGATCTTGCTGAAGCCAGAGGCCTCAGTCAAGGCTATTCAAGGGCTCCGGCAATGACTACCTTACATGTGAGACGATCCTCCAGGGATCCCTTCCACTTCTGCTGTCGCACTTAATTAATTAGGAGTGCTTAAGTACCACTAATTTATTACTGCCTAATTTTCCTGTTGGAGTTAAACAAATCTTTAGTAGGACCCTATGCTGAATCATGTACGTGTGAATGTTTGTCTATGGAGGTGAATCATGTGGTGCAGCAGGGAGGGAATATTATTAGTGTCATGACATAATAGTGCTATTGTTTTGCATGTCAATTTATTGCCATTGGTTCAATGAGGCAATGTTTTGCGTATTGTCCATCATGAATTTGATGCTACTTTTTGAGTAATATGCTAATGTCTTCCTATCCTTTCTCACTAAGCTAATGAAGGTTTCACCTTGTTCCTACTTGTGTAAACAGGGATCATGTTGTGCCAATCATACATTTTACTGGAACTACACAAGACAATACAATGAACTGTATCCCAGCCAGTGCTTTAACTCTACTGGAAGTTCTTGATAATCTTTCGATATAATCTCAGCACTGGTAAACAAGAGTGATTTCAACCATACATTTGAAGTGCACAAAAATATATACTATTGTGTGATTGAAGTGAGTGCTCTATCATCTCTTATGGGACTACATGCATAAGCTTTCTTCTCAGGTTGGTACGGGCCTAAGGCCTTCATCCATATTAGTTTACTTTCATCTCTATTTGTATCGTGCTACTGTCATGAGAAACTCCTTTATCTTTGCACTTTTAAGTTTTGCAACCTATGATAAATGGCAATGCTTTGAGTGTTGAGTTGAGCTAATTGGCACTGATTAAATAAACTAATACCTCTCTTTAAGCAAGACTACTATGTTGCTAACTTTACAGATTAAGATAATGAGGGTGCTTCTATTTGTTAGTGTATGTTTCATCAACTAGTCCCACTATTACAGTAATCTCACTCTCTCGATATATGTGCCAAAGGGATGCTCGATTTTGGTGGAACTGCACAAAAACTTTGGGTGCTTCATTGCCTCAACAGCTTCCGTCCTTTCCTGTCAGTCGCTAATCTCTGCTTGCTTTCTTCCTTTGCTGTCAGTCGCTTGGCTTATCACGACTTCCAGTCAAAGGAAATAGTAATTGATATGCTACCTCACACAGGTTGGTACTGGTCTTTATCCTGATTACTGTGCCTGTCATATGTATTGGTAATTTGGTATTGTGCTACTGTTTGCCGATTTCATAAAGGAGTAATTTGGAGCCTAAACTCGCAGGCAAATCATTACATCGGGTGATTTCAGTAGAACTGCACAAAATGATCAGATGGACAGGTACTTATGCTGCTGCTATGTACTCCAAAGTTCACTCAGACAAGCATCGATTTTGACAAGAAGTTCCTATATTCATTCGAGTAACAACCAGCGTTAACCAATTGTCAAACTCCAAGTATTAGGAGAGTGAACGCCAAAAATATTGCTTGGTGCATAGCCCAGAAAAACACAGTCCAGTCTTTGGTCCCAACTTGTGCCTTTTGGTTATCGGCACATATGCTAGCGAACTATATGAAATGGAGTCTAAAGATTCCAGACAAGTTGGTTGACGCATATATTCATCTGGCACTTAATCAGTCTACACACCAAGGATGCTCCATTTCAGTTGAACTGCACAAAAAATTTGGGTGGTTCATTTTCTCAACCGCCTCCTTTCTCGTCTACAATGTAGAAGTTTGGCGAGATACAGGACCAAGATGAGCCAGTAAACTAGTTGGATGAAAGTAGTGGCCAAGTTGCTCAAACCTCCCTCGGCACGAGGCCACTATTTGAGGATAAACCTACAAGCAAAGTTCAGATAGTCTGTGCTGCCTCTTATGTACTCGAAAGTTTACTCGTACAAGAACTAATTTTACCAAGAAGTACCTCCAATTGAACACCATTTACCAGTCTGTACCCTTGGTAATTAAAGTTCGTCCATGGATCATATTGGCTGTGATCTCAATCGTTTGGATGCATAAACATACTGAACATGTGTATATCTGAATCTTTTTGTGAATTATGTATGAATATTGTCATGTGATCTATCAATCATTTGGATGCATAAATATGCTGAGCTTGTGTATATATGAATCTTTTGAGTTGTTTATAGTGAATGTTGGCTATGAATATGAACGTGTCCTGTGAACCTGAGTTTGATATGAATGTTTACCTTTTTTGTTGTATTTGTGTGTGAACTTGTTAGTATGCCTACTGTCGGGTATAAAACGCAGGTCTCTTATAAAAGTAATGATGTGTCCAATTTATGTTTTCCCTTCTAACCACATTATATATATTTATATTATTACTATTATCGTATATTTTATAGAGACTTATATATACATTATAAAAACATCTCACATGTCATTAACTTATAAAAGTAAATGTTTAACAAAAATCCTGGTTGTTTTTGACCCACAGGCAAGGAAAATCCTGGTGATTGCGTACAAAAGCTTGCGAAGATTTTGAGGACCAATTTAATAATAACGCGCTCATTTTTATTTTGAGCAATAAATCGGTAATTTCTTAATTATATATATATATAAAATGTGCCTCTCCGGTTTATTCTTTGATATTAATTGCTCCTTCTAACATAACATTATATATATAACAAGCCAACCTAATACGTGTATTTCAAGGAAGTGCAAATGGGCTGGGATTTCATAGAAAATATAAATGGGCCTGATTGACGCGAAATTATTTGTTCACCCAGCCCAGCAAATGGACTGTACATTATAGAAAACATGGGTTAAATATATGCCACATTTTTGCAGGCTGACCTGTGGGCCAATAGGTCGAAGCCTACGCAGGGCATTGTCAACTTGGTCAACAAATGATTGTGTCATCCACAGCCATTGGATTTATATCCAACGGCCGGCATGCACCTTCAATCTCTCGTCTTCTTCCTCCAGCGTCGCCGGGACTGCCTGGTCCGGCCTCCGGCGGCTGGCAGCTCTACTTAGCAAGCATCGCAGTGAAGCGCTACCCCACCACCGGCCAGGCTATCCCTCCACCCCTCGACACCTCTTGTTATTCTCCACAGACTACAGCCCCACGCCACAATAGAACCAGTTATAACCCTTCTCCTCCTCTCAATCTGCGACTCCACTGCCGCATTTTCCCGTCTCCGAGTCGTTCCCGTCCGGGGCCTCGCCGTAGTCCACCGCCTCGCTGTGTTCGGTGCAGCATGATCAACAAACGAGAGTCATTGGAAGAGGACTGTATGTTGCGAGCCCGACAGCTGGGACCCACGACGTCCATGATCGCACGGAAGGAAAGTTCCTCCTTATTAAGCTGAAAAAAATGTTTCCTCCACCTGACAGCTGGGACCCACCGGCTATATCTTCGCACGGAAGGAAGTTCCTCCTTGTTTTGCGAAAAAAATAATTCATCCCGTTGACAGCTGGGACTCGTCAGATTTGGTGACTGACTTGTGGGCCTACTAAGCAGACGTGTACGGACAGCTTTGTTAACTTAATCAACAAATGATTCTAGCAACTGGACCGTTGGATGTTAATCCAATAGCCGTGCTCCTTCTTCAACCTCTGTTCTTGCTCCTATCTCTCGTGGGCGGCACCGTGGCTGTGCTGCCGCGCACCCGAACGAGTGAGGTTTCCCACTCCTCTCCATCTGCAACTCCACTGCCCCGTCTTCCCCATCTCCGGGTCGTTCCAGTCTGGATGCGCTCGGCATGACGTGGTCAACGTGGTCAACAACCGAGAGTCATCGGAAGATGACTGTACGTGAGAGGCTGACAGTGGGGACGCACCACACCCATGGATGCATGCATGCAACGGAACGCGGCGAGGTCAACGTGGTCAAGGAACGACTTCCGTCGGAAGTATACTGTACGTGCAGAATCTCACCTGGGTCCACGGCCGCAGCAAGTGCCTTCTTATTACGCGGAAAATAATGATTCCTCCAACTGACAGCAGGGACCCACTGGACGGGCCACCGTATTTTGCAAAAAAAACATTTGCCCCCTGACTGCTGGGTCCTACCTGACGGGCCACCGTATTTCGCGAAAAAACATCCCCCCAGTGTCAGCTCGGACCCACCGGAAGTGCCTCCTTATTACGCACAAAAAAAATGAATACTCCCCCTACTAGCTGGGACCCACCATGGTCGGAGGCTGATTTGTGGGCCTACTAAGTTCACGGGGATGAAGGGCTTTGTCAACTTAGTCAATATGAACGATTCTAGCTCCAGTGACCGTACGATGTCCATCCAATGGCCGTAGTGCTTCTTCAACCTCTGGTCTTCTTGCTCCAGCCGCCCAAACCAGCGTCGGTCGTGCCTCATGCTCCTGCCTCCCGTGGCCGGCTGTGCTGCCGCGGAGGCCTCACCGCCCCTACTATTCCCACCGCTGGCCCGGCCCTGCGGCGACGGCAGCCTCACACCGCAGCCGAACCAGTGAAGCCTCGTACTCCTCTCCGCGCGGGCTTCCACTGCCTCGTCTTCCCCGGCTGTGCGTCTTCCCCTTCCTAGGCCTCGCCGTCGTCCACCGCCGTGGTGCTCTCCGCGCGGCGTGGTCAACATGGTCAAGGAACGACTTCCATCGGAAGAGTACTGTACGTGGAGAGGCTGACAGCTGGTTCCACGGCCAAAGCCCAAATTTTTTGTGATTTGCCAAGTAAGTCGCTTTGTCAGGCCTATTGGGCTGCAAATCTTTCAAGAGGAGGAGAGCTTTCATTCGGTTGGCCGAGAAAATGGCCCATCAGTAATGAGAAATGGGTTGTACATTTTTAAAACACATCAAATTGGCAATTAGTTTCAAATATCTTTTTTTTCATTTCGAGATTTTAAATTACATTAATTTTTATGCGTGGAGAATTTGTTGGATTTTGTATTGATATACAATTATTTTTAAAATCAGTTTGAATGTGAGTCGAAATTTCGGGATTAAAAACAGTCCAGACCGCACCGAAATATGCAAAATTTCGTATAATTTTTTAACCGTGGCCACAATATGGGGTGTAATGCTAACAAAAAGAATATGGGCTCCAAAAAATCCTTAAGAATTACAAATGGGCTGTAAATTATTAGAAATAATGGCAGATGGGCTGTATGCTGTTTTCCACAGATTTGAGGCTTTCCTAAAAAAAGGTTGACGCACAAGCAGTGACTGTTGGATGGCCATCCAATGGCCGTCGTGCTTCTTCAATCTCTGCTCTTCCTGCTCCAGCCGCTCAAACAAGCGCCAGCAGGACTGCCTGCTCCCTCCTCCCCGTGGCCAGCTCTGCTGCCGCGCGGGCCTCACCGCCCCACCATACTCCCATCGCTGGCCTAGCCATCCCTCTACTAACCCATACCTGCTGTTATTCTCCGGCGACGGCAGACGAACCAGTAAACCCTCGTACAGTCACACCCCCCTCCGCGTGGGAAACAACTGACGAATCTTCCTGCCTCCGTGTCGTTACCTTCCTAGCCCTCACCGTCGTCCACTGCCCTGGTGCTCTCGGCGCGGCCTGGTCAACCGGGTCAACGACCGACATGCATCTGAAGTGGACTGTACGTGGAGAGGCCGACAGCCTGGTCCACGGCCGCACGCAAGGAAATGCCTCCTTATTACACGCAAAATAATGATTCTTCCACCTAACATCAGGGACTCATCGAAAGGGCCTCTGTATTTCGCAAAAAAAACTTTACCGCCGCTGACAGCTCGGACCCACCAGCTATATCTTCGCATGCAAGGAAGTGCCTCCTTATTACACACAAAAAAATGAATACTCCGCCTGTTAGCTGGGACCCAGTATAGTGGCAGGCTGACTTGTGGGCCTACTAAGTTGACGGGGACGGAGGGCTTTGTCAACTTAGTCAATATGCATGATTCTAGCTCGAGTGACCGTACGATGTCCATCCAACGGCCGTAGTGCTTCTTCAACCTCTGGTCTTCTTGCTCCAGCCGCCCAAACCAGCGCCAGTCGTGCCTCGTGCTCCTGCCTCCCGTGGCCGGCTGCGATGCGGCGGAGGCCTCACCGCCCCCTACTACTCCAACCGCTGGCCAGGCCATCCCTCTACTCACCCACACCCCCTGTTATTCTGCGGCGACGACAGCCTCACACTGCAGCAAACCAGTGAACCCTCGTACTCCTCTATGCTTGGGCATCCACTGCCGCATGTTCCACGTCTCTGCTTCGTCCCCTTCCTAGGCCTCGCCGTCGTCCACCGCCCTGGTGCTCTCGGCACGGCGTGGTCAACATGGTCAAGGAACGGCTTCCATCGGACGTGGACTGTATGTGGAGAGGCTGACAGCTTGGTCCACGGCCGCAGCAAGGAAGTGCCTCCTTATTACGTGCAAAATAATTATTGCTCCACCTTACAGCGGGGACCCACCGGACGGGCCACCATATTTCGCGAAAAAACGATTCACCCCCCTGACTGCTGGGACCCACCAGCTACATCTTCGCACGCAAGGAAGTGCATCCGGGCCAAAAAAATGATTCACCCCCCTGACTGCTGAGACCCACCAGCTACATCTTCGCACGCAAGGAAGTGCGTCCGGGCAAAAAAAAACGATTTGCCCCCCTGACTGCTGAGACCCACCAGCTACATCTTCGCACGCAAGGAAGTGCCTGACAGTCGGGATCCACCTGGTCGGAGCGTATGTAGTGTTGTCATTCTGGTCGCGAACATGTACATACATATAAGTGCCTAGGAACCTCCTTTCTTTGCCGAGGAACCTCCTTGGTACATTCTTCTAAGCATATTTCTTTTTCTGAAAATTTCTAAAATTTTAGTAACTTCAAAATAAAAGTGGATAAAACTAAACAAGATTGATAGCAACTACTCCTACAAGTGCCTAGAGCCTATATCATGCATTGGAATTGCTTGGGACCTCAAAAATTTAACATGCAAGCTCAAGAACATGGTCACCTATGCAGCAAAAATTTGCAATGAATAAAGCACTAGAACAAAAACTAATTGGACCAACGGAGGTCACATACCAAGCAACAATCTCCCAAAGCAGTTTGGCGAATGGAGCTTTGAGCTAAGAGATCGAAAATCGCAGCAAAATGAGCTAGAACTCGTGCTTGAGTTGGATGGGGATTTTTTGGGGTAGAAGATGAAGTGTGTGGGTGCTGGCATAAGTGGAGGGGAGCCACCAGGGGCCCATGAGACAGGGGGCACGCCCTATAGGAGGGGGGCGCCCTCCTCTCTCGTGGCCTAGTGCTTGCCCCTCCTGCAGTGTTTTCAGTGCCTAAAATCCTCAAATATTCCAGAAAAAATCATACTAAATTTGCAGGGCATTTGGAGCACTTTTATTTTTGGACTATTTTTTAATGCACGGATAATTCAGAAAATAGACAGATAATACTATTTTTTCTTTATTTATTCTAAATAACAGAAAGTAAAAAGTGGGTACAGAAGGTTGTGCCTTCTAGTTTCATCCATCTCGTGATCATCAAAGTGAATACACTAACAAGGTTGATCAAGTCTTGTTAACAAACTCATTACGATTAACACGGAACCGGAGAAATTTCGAATAACACTAAGTTACCTCAAAGGGGATATGAAAATCCCCAACAATAAGAATATCACACTTTTTCTTGACTGTGGGAAGAGGAAATTCAAAACCTCCAAAAATGATAGTTGGAACTTTTTCAATAGAATTTATGCTATGAACTTGAGATTGTTTCCTCGGAAAGTGTACCGTATGCTCATTACCATTAACATGAAAAGTGGCATTACCTTTGTTGCAATCAATAATAGCCCCTGCAGTATTAAGAAAATGTCTACCAAGGATAATATACATACTATCGTCCTCGGGAATATCAAGAATAACAAAGTCCGTTAAGATAGTGACATTTGCAACCACAACAGGCACATCCTCACAAATACCGACAGGTATAGCAGTTGATTTATCGGCCATTTGCAAAGATATTTTAGTAGGTGTCAACTTATTCAATTCAAGTCTACAATATAAAGAGAGAGGTATAACACTAACACCTGCTCCAAGATCACATAAAGCAGTTCTAACATAATTTCTTTTAATAGAGCATGGTATAGTTGGCACACCCGGATCTCCAAATTTCTTTGGTATTCCACCCTTAAAAGTGTACTTAGCAGCATGGTGGGAATTTCAGATTCCGGTATCTTTCTTTTATTTGTAATGATATCCTTCATACACTTAGCATAAGGATTTACTTTCAGCATATCAGTTAAGCGCATAGGTCAGAAAATATGTCTAATCATTTCAGCAAAGCGCTCAAAATCCTCATCATCCTTTGACTTGGATGGTTTAGGAGGAAAGGGCATGGGTTTCTGAACCAATGGTTCTCTTTCTTTACCGTGCTTCCTAGCAACAAAATCTCTCTTATCATAACGCTGATTCTTTGATTGTGGGTTATCAAGATCAACAGCGGGTTCAATCTCTACATCATTGTCTTTGCTAGGTTGAGCATCAACATCAACATTATCATTAACATTCTCACTAGGTTCATGTTCATCACCTGATTGTGTTTCAACATCAGAAATAGAAATATCATTGGGATTCTTAGTTGTGTCTACAGTAGGTTCATTAGAAGCATGCAAAGTTCTATCATATCCCTTTTTCTTCTTTTTAGAAGAACTAGGTGCCTCCAAGTTGTTTCTCTGAGAATCTTGCTCGATTCTCTTAGGGTGGCCTTCAGGATACAAAGGTTCCTTAGTCATTCTACGAGTTCTAGTAGCCACTCTAACATCAAAGTCATTTTTATTATTTAATTCATCAAGCAAATCATTTTGAGCTTTAAGTACTTGCTCAGCTTGAGTAGCAAACATAGAAGCATATTTGCTAACGTGGTGAAGTTCATCTTTAACCCTAGCTAGATTATCACCTACGCGTCCTATCTCGAAAGCATTATTCTTTAACTCTCTACCAACATAAGCATGAAAACTTTCTTGTCTAGCCATAAAGTCATCAAATTCATCTAAGCATGGGCTATGAAATTTAGTAGAGGGTATTTCAACTTTATCATATCTATAGAGAGAATTTACCATCAAGACAATGTGGTTCTTCAGGAGGTAAATTAAGACCATGTATTTCTTTAATAGGAGGTATATTCTTAACATCTTCAGCTTTAATACCTTTTTCTTTCATTGATTTCTTTGCCTCTTGCATATCTTCAGGACTGAGAAATAAAACACCTCTCTTCTTCGGAGTGGGTTTAGGAATACGCTCAGGAGTTGGCTCAGTTGTTTCAGGAATTACTTCCGGAACTAGCTCGAGAAGATTCCAATTATTTTCATTAGTCAACATATTATTCAATAGTATTTCAGCTTCGTCGACTGTTCTTTCCCTGAAAACACAACCAGCACAACTATCCATGTAGTCCTTGGAAGCATCGGTTAGTCCATTATAAAAGATATCAAGTATTTCATTTTTCTTAAGAGGATGATCAGGCAAAGCATTAAGTAACCGGAGAAGCCTCCCCAAGCTTGTGGGAGACTCTCTTCTTTGATTTGCACAAAATTATATATTTCCCGCAAGGCAGCTTGTTTCTTATGAGTAGGGAAATATTTAGCAGAGAAGTAATAAATCATATCCTCGGGACTACGGACACAACCAGGAGCAAGAGAATTATACCAAGTCTTAGCATCACCCTTTAATGAGAACATAAATATCTTAAGGATATAAAAATAGTGAGACTTCTCATCATGAGTAAATAGGGTGGCTATATCATTCAACTTGGTAAGATGTGCCACAACAATTTCATATTCAAGGCCATAAAATGGATCAGATTCAACTAAAGTAATAATACCAGGATCAATAGAGAATTCGTAATCCTTATCAGTAACACAGATAGGTGAAGTAGCAAAAGCAGGATCGGGTTTCATTCTAGCATTAAGAGACTGCTGCTTCCATTTAGCTAATAATTTCTTAAGATCATTTCTATCATTGCAAGCAAGAATTTCCATAGAAGTTGCTTCATTCATAACATAACCCTTAGGAACAACAGGTAATACATAATCATTGGGGGAACCTTCATCATCACTACCATAAATAATAGGTTCTTCAATATTTTCATTCCCCCTAACTCTAGCAAGTTGTTCATTAAGAAATTCACCTAATGGCAAAGTAGTATCACGCACAAAACTAGTTTCATCATGCATAGCAGAACTGGCATCATCAATAACATGCGACATATCAGAATTCATAGCAGTAGCAGGTTTAGGTGTTGCAAGCCTACTAATAACGGAAGGAGAATCTAGTGCAAAGCTAGATGGCAGTTCCTTACCTCCCCTCGTAGTTGAGGGGAAAATAGTAGTTCAATCGTCTTTCAAGTTCTTCATAGTGATCAACAGATATAAATCTCAAGTAACTCAGAGAATAGAGCTATGCTCCCCGGCAACGGCGCCAGAAATTAGTCTTGATAACCCACAAGTATAGGGGATCGCAATAGCTTTCGAGGGTAGAGTATTCAACCGAAATTTATTGATTCGACACAAGGGGATCCAAATAATATTCTTGAGTATTAGCAGTTGAGTTGTCAATTCAACCACACCTGGATAACTTAGTATCTGCAACAAAATGTTTAGTAGAAACAGTGGTATGATAATGAAGGTAACGGTAGCAAAAGTAAAGATAAATGTTTTTGGGTTTTTGTAGTAGTTGTAACAGTAGCAATGGAAAAGTAAATAGGCGAAGAACAATATATGGAAAGCTCGTAGGCAATGGATCAGTGATGGATAATTATGCCGGATGCGATTCCTCATGCAATAGTTATAACATAGGGTGATATAGAACTAGCTCCAATTCATCAATGTAATGTAGGCATGTATTCCGTAAATAGTCATACGTGCTTATGGAAAAGAACTTGTATGACGTCATTTGTCCTACCCTCCCGTTGAAGCGGGGTCCTAGCGGAAACTAAGGGATATTAAGGCCTCACCGAGAAGTATCCTGATTATTGTCACTTCAGGGTTGTCAGATAATAACACATAATAGGTGACTATAGACTTGCAAGATAGGATCAAAAACACACATATATTCATGAAAACATAATAGGTTCAGATCTGAAATCATGGCACTCGGGCCCTAGTGACAAGCATTAAGCATAGCAAAGTCATAGCAACATCAATCTCAGAACATAGTGGATTCTAGGGATCAAACCCTAACAAAACTAACTTGATTACATGGTAAATCTCATCCAACCGATCAATGTCCAGCAAGCCTACGATTGAATTACTCATGCACGATGGTGAGCATCATGAAATTGGTGATGGAGGATGGTTGATGATGACGACGTCAATGAATCCCCCTCTCCGGAGCCCCGAACGGACTCCAGATCAGCCCTCCCGAGAGAGATTAGGGTTTGGCAGCGGCTCCGTGTCGTAAAACGCGATGAAACTTTCTCCCTGATTTTTTTCTCCCGGAGAAGAAATATATGGAGTTGCAGTTGAGGTCGGAGGAGGTCCAGGGGGCCCACGAGATAGGAGGCCGCAACCTAGGGGGGGCGCGCCCCCCTGTCTCGTGGACAGGTTGTGGGCCCCCTGGCATTAATTCTTTCGCCAAAAATTCTTATTAATTCCAAAAAGTGCCTCCATGGATTTCCAGGACATTCCGAGAACTTTTATTTTCTACACATAGAACAACATCATGGCAGTTCTGCTGAAAACAACATCAGTCCGCGTTAGTTTCATTCAAATCATGCAAGTTAGAGTCCAAAACAAGGGCAAAAGTGTTTGGAAAAGTAGATACGTTGGAGACGTATCAGGGTCCTGTTCATTGGGAGGGGTGTGGTGTACTGCAAAATGGGACTCCATGGGATGCTGTTCATCTCCACCGTCGACCTCCTCCAGCCTCCACGGGCTTCTGTTCATCCATCGTCGACCTCCTCCAGCCTCCACATGCGACTGTTTATCCACGGGATCCTATTCATCCAGCCTCCACCACGCGCTACTCCACCGGCTACTGTTCAACCACCCCTCTCCACGGGCTCCTGTTCAACCACCCCTCCACGGGCTACTGTTCATCCACCCCTCCATCATCTACTATTCATCCAGCCCTCCACGGTGTCGTCCTGTTCATCCAACCCTCCACGGGGTCCTGTTCATCCAGCCCCAACCGGTTTGATCGATCGGGGTATTGTTCATCCAGAGGCAACACCATCGGGTCCTGTTC
>NC_041385.1:535852124-535894151 GCF_002162155.2 Triticum dicoccoides | reverse complement strand
AAACGCTCACTGTTCATCCAAAAGCAGCATCAATCGGCTTCAGTTAGCAGCAGTAGTGAAGGAATCGCTCGATTGGGTTCAGTTAACAGCCATCGATAGATCGCTCGAGTTCAGTAACGCGTAGTCTGCAGTGCAATCGCTCGGGTTCAGTTAGGCGACGCCTCGCTCGGGTTCAATTAGAGCCCAACGCCTTGCACACACGCACGTACGTGTACAAGAGAAACGCGCATCGCTCAGCCCTCGACCACCCACCGTAACCGGGAACTCCCTGAAATTTTCCTCGCCCTCGCTTCTACCATAGTTTTTTCCGTCATGGATGGCCCAAAGAATGTCATGCAGCTACGTCTCCGGCCCGCCCAGGACGAAAAGCCCATTTTTTGTCATGATTTTTTGTCATAGAAGTAGGAGCCCACCACATCTATGATGATACCGGGTTTTGTCACAATTATCGTCATAGAAGTGTCATAAGTATGACAGAATTTTTTTTGTTCGGCCCAAAATGTCACGGATGTGTCTTGTTTTTGTAGTGAGCGCTGGATGTATTTCTGCAGGGTCTCCCCAGGCTGTTGCTTGATGCGGCGCAGGTCACCTGCGGTTGGGGGGCGGTCATGAGTGCCCTGGAAGTTGGCGATGAAGCGGTTGCGCATCTCGTCCCAGGATGAGATCGAACCGGGAGGCAGGTTCAGGAACCACGAGCGGACACCGTCATTGAGCGCCATGGGAAACCAGTTTGCCATGACCTTCTCGTCTTCGTTGGCTGCCTCGATGCTCAGCTCGTAGAGCTGCAAGAACTCTACAGGATCGGGGGTGCCATCGTAGCGAGGAGGCAGGTCCGGCTTGAACTTGCCCGGCCAGGCGACGCTACGCAGCTCGGGGGTGAAGGCGCGGCAGGCTACTATGGTCACTGGGGCCCTTTGTTGGCGCGGAGCTTGCTCTTGATGGCGCCCGTGCGCCGCCGCCAGGGGCAGTAGGCTATCTTGTCGCGCCGGTGTAGGGAGCACGGGGGCGCCTTCTTGAGGCCGAGGGATTTCTTGGCAGTTTCTTTCTTGTCGCGCGGGTGCTGGATGCGGTGGGTCACGTCCAGGGGTCGCACGCCTTGGAGCCAGGGCGTCGTCTTGGGGTTGAGGTGGTGGAGGCGCTCCTTGAGCCACGTCGCCCATACCTGACGGAGGGTGAGGCCGCGAGAGAGACGGCACGGGAGAGCCCCCTGCGGCGCTGACGAGCTCGGTAATGTGAGCGAGCCATTCTTCGTAGAGGTCATCGACGGGGCAGTAATGCAGGAGCTCACGTGCCAGAAGCAGCGGCCTGCGTGTCTGTGGGGGCGCGACGAGCGTGGGACGATGAACTGGCCAGGGTCAATGACGGCATGGTGGTGCGGTCTTCCCGCCGCACCGAGGGATGCAACAAGGATGCTTGCTGCTAATTCCCCGCTGGGCTGGTGGCGGCATTGGCGGCAGGCTACAGAGAACGACGGGGAGGTCCGCCGACAGGAGCCGTCTGGGCGACGCAAGCGGCGAGAGCAGCCCGGCGCTCGGCACGGGCTGGAAGGGCGTCAAACATGGATGCGACGAAGCGATGGGACACGGATCAGCGGAAAGAAGACTTCAGCGCAGCCCCAACCTGGCGCGCCAAATGTCGGATATCGGGTTCCAGCAAAACCCTTGAGGTTTGAACACTGGGGTGCACACGAAGATTTCCCCCTACCGAAACACGCCCTCAGCCTCGCTGCAATGTCTAAGTTAGCATGATGAGCTCACAACACAAGAGACACGAGAATTATACAGGTTCAGGCCACCGTTGTGGTGTAATACCCTAATCCTGTGTGGTGGTGGTGGATTGCCTCTTGGGCTGATGATGAATAATACAAGGGAAGAACAGCCTCGCGAGGAGAGGTGTTCTTGTGCTTGGTGGTTTGCTCGGGGAGGAATTGATCTGTTTCTCGATGAGATCCCCTCCTATTGTGGTGGCTAGCGCTATTTATAGAGGCCCCGGTCCTCTCCCCAAATATTGAGCGGGAAGGGATCCAACAATGGCCATTTTGAAAGGGGACAACTAGTACAAGCTATCCTGACTAAAGGTGGTCTTCGCCTGTCAAAGGCGCAGGTGGTGACGCTGTCTTGGGCTCCACGATGACCTCCGTCCTGCCGTCCTGCTGGTCTTGGTCTTGTTACACCGATATGGAAACGTTTGCCTGATGCCTTGGTACTCTGCACCTATGCTTGCCCCCTTGGCACCAAAGGGGAAAGGAGGACACTACGCGCGCAGGCGCCCGCCTGGCCTTGGTCGTGATGGCTTGTGTCACGGGAACCTCGCGAGGTACCCCGTGCCTTGACCTCTCCGCCTCCCTCGCGAGCCTGCCTCGTGAGGTCGTTCCTGAGGAGGCCTTGTGTAGTCCGCCCCGCGAGGCTTGGCCCCTCGCTAGGGTCTTGAATGTTGATTGACGAAGATGGGCCGTACTGGGCCACCGGTGGAGCCACGTCGCGGGCCGCAGGCAGGCAAGTCTGGGGACCCCCATTCCCAGAATGCCGACAGCTACTTCACAACCAATGTATACTTTTAACTAGCCACTATGATTTGGTACCGACAAGAAAAGTATAGTAAACAAGTTAGATCTATTTTCCGGGTGAGATCAGTAACTTAAGAAGATATGAAAGAGTACCATCTCTCTTGCGACATTGTGTAGGCCCTGCTAATACCTTGAGGGTGCTGCAGGTGCGATGGCTGTCGGCGGCGCGGAAGAAGACTTTAGACGGTAGACAGCCGGGTCGGGGGATAAATCTTGTTGCTGTGGATGAGGCGGTCGTATAAGCGGCAACAGCAAGGTGGACGACGACGCCGATGAAGTGAGAGGACGCGATGAAAGTATCCTGGTCTGGTGCTGTAGATGAGAGACGTCCATCTCTTGTAGTGGACGACGGGGCAGGGGTAGCGACTCCGGCAAGGTAGAGGATGGGGTGGCGGATGGAGGAGGCTGGCCGTCGTGGGAAGGTTGTTGTGGCGCCAACGGTGTATGAATGGGGAAATGGACGGGGAGGGGGATCTAATACTTTGGGGGGCGCTTGTCTGAAATGTGGGCAAGTTACGAACTTATCCCCCGTTTAAAATTTCGGTCATCACGTCAGTTGGGGATAGGACTGTAATATCGCATCTCCCCAATATTTGCCGGTAGCAGTTTCGGGCGAGGAGAGGGTGTTTTGCCGGTAGCAGTTTCGGGCGCGCCCACGATGTATGAACGGGACTGACTGGTAGGGCGTTTGTGTCACATCTGAGGGAAGTTACACATCTGCCCCTATTTAAAATATTTGCCTACATCGATTTTGGATGAGGAGAGTTTGTTTTGCCTCCCACCATGTATGAATGCGGAAATGGAGGGAGAGACACATGTATTTCGGACAAGCTTGAATCAAATGTGTTTTTTCGCCCAGGTTAGGCACCCACCATGGCTGAATGGGCTCAGAAGCGGTCGTATCACGTTTGATTGAAGTTACTAGTCTACCCCTATCGACAACAATGGAAATCGGGTCGATTAGGATGTGAAGTGTCAGGGGTAGACAGCAATTTCCATGTCGCAAACACTTGCTTCGGGGCAGTCGACAAATGATAGTGCGTGATTTGCCGCTTGTTCAAAATTTGGGAGAATTAGCATTCACGTTTACCCTGGGCCCTGGCAACTAAATTCAAATCCAATCTGTATTCAATTATGAATATCCATACATCATTCTACCTTTTGTTATTTATTTCTTCAAAACCACGACAAATATTTATTCCACCTTTATATATGATTATGATTTAGAAATACCGTGATCTTCTTATTCAGTAGGTTGGATACACTTTGAGTCAAACAGTTATTTCATCCAATACAATATGCTCACACGAAAAACAGTTCACCTTATGTCAATCACACAAGTACTGAGGATTACCTCGCCTAAAAAATTCAGATCATTACAAAACATGGACAATGTAGGGGGTCTTACAACATAATCCATTTAGAGACATGACAACATGCAAGTATAATAATCTAATGACAATTTAAACTGATATCTAAATAAGAACTGGGATTACCCTGGGCTTCAGATAGCAGAAGCAGCGGTACCTCCTCCATATTCAAATGCAACATTCTTACTTCCTCCAATTCTTGTTGCTTGCATAATGCGTGCAGCTCATTGCATAATTTCCAGCCTCAAGATAAAGATTACCTCATTCATGGCAGACACACCATCTCTTTCCGCCTCTAGTAGAGCCTCAAGAACTATAATATATGTGCTCAGACTGCTCTCGGATGGTGTTGCCTCTGAACTGCTACCATCCGGTAACATCGATGGCGCACTGCTTCCACAAATAAATTCTGGGGTTGTACATTGTGTCCTAGTGTGAACGACATCCTGAAAGGTTTCCGCTGGACATAAGTAAGAGACACTTATCGCATGATCCAGGCAGTAAGCTTACATGGTAAACGACATACGAATTATTGCTGAGCATGTCAAGCTATATTTAAATGGTTTGAAGCAGCGTCAGCCAAAAAAAATTAAAATGGTAGGATGAAACTAGGGATGTAAGTGGCAAAAAAACGGCATCCGCCAGTCCCATCTAGTTAGTTTTTGCTAGCTCCCTAGTTCATTTTCCTCAAAAAACAAAAACTCTTTTGAACCATTATACCACTAGTGGACTTTGATCCGGATTAAACGGGAGCTAGTTGACATCCCTAGTTGAAAGGGAGTGTACCACTGCTACATTTAAGTTGCCAAGGCATCTAAGAAGTTGAAATAATCTAAGAAAGCACTTAATTGTGTCGCCTCATATAAACTACAAAGACAGTCTTGTGATTAAGTTCATAGGAAAAGTTAAGGAGTCAAATGAACCAGGCATGCATTTCTTTATGATAGTACAGCAGGCACTGCTGACATATTGGCCAACTCAGGTATAACCTAACATGTAACAAACAAGCATTGAAATCAAGCAATACAGCAAAGCAGACAACTGAACTATTTGTAATTCTGTAGGATTACAGGTTGAGGGCACAAGCTAAGAAAGAAGCCCACATGCATTATATTTCACATGTACTAAAACACACTGGCTTACCATATGTTGCTGTGAAGCCTCGCTACTGTTGCAATGTTCTTTGAAGATATCGTTAGCACCCCGTGGTTGCAAATCTAGTTGTTGTAGTTTATTCTGCACCCTCTATTAAGGTAAAATTAATTTTAATCGCATGCACTGGTTCGAATTGATCATCAATGGTTCATCTAAACTAATGAAAGAACGGTGTGTGCTTACAGGATAATATATGTGCTTCACTCTATTTTTATGCTTGTTCGAGGTGCCAACCCCAAAAGAACAAATATTTTGCTTGATGGGGTTGGCAGCTTCATAATTAATAGAAGCATCAAATTAGTCATGCAACCTGGGAAGATCAAGAGCGCACAAAAAAGTAGGCTCTGTTTGGTAGGAGACTAGCGTGTCCAAGCGAAAGTGTTACCAGCCACACAAGTATGGCAAGCCACACAAGTGTGGCTTAGAAATTGGACGCCAAGCTTTGGCAAAAGTTGGCAAAAATGTCTCTATGATAAGTGGGCCATAGGGGCAATAAAGTGTGGCAAAAACCAAACACATGCAAACTAAACTGTGGCTACCAAACTTTGGCTTCCAAACAGCCTCGTAATGACCAAAGGCTCGGAGCAGTGATGTAATAGGTAGCATGAGAAAATGTAGGGTAAAACGAACAAAAAGCAGCGGAACCACATGCTAGTTTGCTGATGTGTAATTAAGCATAGAGAACATGAAACAGTCTGATAGAACCAACATGTGGCATCAGAACAACACCATTATCATAAATATAGCATGCAAGAAGTAAAATAGGAGGCAATGATATCTAGGAAGTATAGTAATACTTAGGACAAAACTAAAGCATTGTAACTATATGTGCACTAGTTTGTAATTTAGCACATGTAACATGTTCAGTGCCAGAAGTATGGCCCTACAGGTGCAAGCAGAATAATGCGTCTCATGAAAAATTGAATGATGCCCGGAAGAAATTCAAAGGTGCGGTGTTTATGCTAAGAAAGTGAACTTAGGCGCCGGCCGTTGGATAATAGTACCTGATTCTCGGCGGCGTATGGGTATCGTTGTCATACTTGATAGCTAAGGATCATCGATGGTCCTCTTGTTGCGGTTGAGTTTGGGCCGGCTGTCGCCGTCGCTCAAGCGGCTCCGGTGCTTCGGTAGTGGTGCCTGACGACATACAAGAAAGCTCATCTATGGTAAGTGAACAGTTCCACGATAAAGAAGAGAGAAACCTAAGGAGTACAAATCGAAATAAACTAATGAGGCTGCAGTGTTAGTAAAGCACGACCAGTGGAGTTGAATATGGCATCCATGGAGTGGGTCCGGTGCAGTGGACGAAGGCGTTGACGAACCACATCCGGCGCGGTGTACAGTGCTTTCAGTAAGGCGGATCTGTTGCACCGGACGAGGGCTTTCATGAAGGGCCAGTGATAGGGCGGACGAGGGAGTCTGTGAGGGGCCTACACTGTGGTGGAAGAGGGTGCCGGTCAAGCAGATCCGGTGCGGTGGACCATGATGGTGGTCAAGGAGATCTGGAGTGGTGGACAAGCTAGTCCCTGAAGTGGCTCCGATGAAGTGGTGAGTTGGCAGTTGGGGGTTCCAAGGTGGGGAAGGTAGATCCGGCAGGGTGTGAGGTCCACCACTGTGGCGGAGGACTAGATTCGGCGGCTTGGCATGATTGGGGGGCGGGGAGGGGTAAGGGGAGGGGCTCTGGAGATGAATGTTGGGGGCAAAGAGTGGAAAACAATGGAGCTACTAAAGCAGCCCTTCTCTGTTCATGTGGTAGGGGTAAAACAAGAATATCGCAGGGCTAAACTTTCGAGCACGAGATATTTCGATGTGAGCAGGAAGTTTGAAAGCTTTTGGCGCCTGAAATTAATTGTTCTGCTCTTGTACGACCATCTATGATATCATGACCGGGAGTTTATTCATGTGTAAGTGTATGAATGAACTGGATGATTGATGTTTACTACGCAATGTTCTCCTTGTAGACGTTGTTGGGCCTCCAAGTGCAGAGGTTTGTAGGACAGTAGCAAATTTCCCTCAAGTGGATGACCTAAGGTTTATCAATCTGTGGGAGGTGTAGGACGAAGATGGTCTCTCTCAAACAACCCTGCAACCAAATAACAAAGAGTCTCTCATGTCCCTAACACACCCAATACAATGGTAAATTGTATAGGTGCACTAGTTCGGCAAAGAGATGGTGATACAAGTGCAATATGGATGGTAGATATAGGTTTTTGGAATCTGACAATATAAAAACAGCAAGGTAACTAATGATAAAAGTGAGAGTAAACGGTATTGCAATGCTAGGAAACCAGGCCTAAGGTTCATACTTTCAGTAGTGCAAGTTCTCTCAACAATAATAACATAATTGGATCATATAACTATCCCTCAACATGCAACAAAGAGTAACTCCAAAGTCACTAATAGCGGAGAACAAACAAAGAGATTATGGTAGGGTACGAAACCACCTCAAAGTTATCCTTTCTGATCAGTCTATTCAAGTGTCCGTAGTAAAATAACACGAAGCTATTCTTTCCATTCGATCTATCATAGAGTTCGTACTAGAATAACACCTTACGACACAAATCAACCAAAATCCTAATGTCACCTAGATACTCCAATGTCACCTCAAGTATCCGTGGGCATGATTATACGATATGCATCACATAATCTCAGATTCATCTATTCGACCAACACAAAGTACTTCAAAGAGTGCCCCAAAGTTTCTACCGGAGAGTCAAGACGAAAATGTGTGCCAATACCTATGCATAGATTCCCAAGGTCACAGAACCCGCAAGTTGATCACCAAAACATACATCAAGTGAATCAATAGAATACTCCATTGTCACCCCAAGTATCCCATGCAAGACATACATCAAGTGTTCTCAAATCCTTAAAGACTCAATCCAATAAGATAACTTCAAAGGGAAAACTCAATCCATTACAAGGGAGTAGAGGGGGAGAAACATCATAAGATCCAACTATAATAGCAAAGCTCGCGATACATCAAGATCGTATCACCTCAAGAGCACGAGAGAGAGAGAGATCGAACACATAGCTACTCGTACATACCCTCAGCCCCGAGGGTGAACAACTCCCTCCTCATCATGGAGACCACCGGGATGATGAAGATGGCCACTGCTATGTATTGAGCTTGCATTGGTTTTCTTTGAAGAGGAAAGGGTGATGCAGCAATAGTAGCGTAAGTATTTCCCACAGTTTTTGAGAACCAAGGTATCAATCCATTAGGAGGCTCCTCAAAAGTCCCACACACCTACACAAACAAACAAAGAAATCGCAACCAACGCAATAAAGGGGTTGTCAATCCCTTCACGGCCACTTGCGAAAGTGAGATCTGATAGAGATAGTATGATAAGATAAATATATTTTTGGTATTCTATAGTATAGATTGGAAAAGTAAAGATGCAAATAAAAGTAGATTGAAAGCTTATATGATAAAAGCCCGGGGGCCATAGGTTTCACTAGTGGCTTCTCTCAAGATAGAATACGTATTACGGTGGGTGAACAAATTACTGTCGAGCAACTGATAGAAAAGCGAATAATTATGAGATTATCCAGGCATGATCATATATATAGGCATCACGTCCGTGACAAGTAGACCAACTCCTGCCTGCATCTACTACTATTACTCCACACATCAACCGCTATCCATCATGCATCTAGAGTATTAAGGTCATAAGAACAGAGTAACGCATTAAGAAAGATGAGATGATGTAGAGGGATAAACTCATGCAATATGATATAAACCCCACCTTTTTATCCTCGATGGAAACAATACAATATGTGCCTTGCAACCATTATTGTCACTGGGTAAGGACACCGCAAGATTGAACTCAAAGCTAAGCACTTCTCCCATTGCAAGAAAGATCAATCTAGTAGGCCAAACCAAACTGATAATTCGAAGAGACTTGCAAAAATAACTCAATCATACATAAAAGAATTCAGAGGAGATTCAAATATTCATCATAGATAAACTTGATCATAAACCCACAATTCATCGGATCTCGACAAACACACCACAAAAAGAGTTACATCGAATAGATCTCCACAAGATAGGGGGAGAACATGGTATTGAGATCCAAAAAGAGAGAAAAAGCCATCTAGATAATAACTATGGACCCGAAGGTCAGTGGTAAGCTACTCACAACTCATCAGAGGGGCTATGGTGTTGATGTAGAAGCCCTCCGTGGTCGATTCACCTCCGGCGGAGCACCGACGAAGGCTCCAAGATGGGATCTCGCGGATACAGAAGGTTACGGCGGTGGAAACTGTTTTTCGTTGGCTCCCTTGATGTTTTCAGGGTACGTGGGTATATATAGGAGGAAGAAGTACGTCGGTGGCCGCCTAAGGGGCCCACGAGATAGGGGACACGCCTTGTAGGGGTGGGCGCGCCCTCCACCCTCGTGGCCGCCTCGGCTGCTTCTTGGCTTGCACTCTAAGTCTCTGGATCATGTTTGTTCCAAAAATCACGCTCCCGAAGGTTTCATTTCGTTTGGACTCCGTTTGATATTCCTTTTGTTCGAAATACTGAAATAGGCAAAAAAAACAGCAATATGGGCTGGGCCTCCGGTTAGTAGGTTAGACCCGAAAATGATATAAATGTGTAAAGTAAAGCCCATAAACATCCAAAACGGGTAATATAATATCATGGAACAATCAAAAATATAGATACGTTGGAGACGTATCAAGCATCCCCAAGCCTAATTCCTGCTCGTCCTCGAGTAGGTAAATTATAAAAATAGAATTTTTGAAGTGAAATGCTACCTAGCATAATTCTCAATGTAATTTTCTTTATTGTGGCATGAATGTTCAGATCCAAATGATTCAAAATAAAAGTTCATATTGAAATAAGAAATAGTAATACTTCAAGCATACTAATCAAAGCAATCATGTCTTCTCAATAACATGGCTAAAGAAAGTTATCCCTACAAAATCATATAGTCTGGTTGTTGCTCTATCTTCATCACACAAAGTATTTAATCATGCACAACCCCGATGACAAGCCAAGCAATTGTTTCATACTTTAGTAATCTCAAACTTTTTCAACTTTCACGCAATACATGAGCGTGAGCTATGGACATAGCACTATAGGTGGAATAGAATGGTGGTTGTGGAGAAGACAAAAAAGGAGAAGATAGTCTCACACCAACTAGGCGTATCAACGGGCTATGGAGATTCCCATTAATAGATATCAATGTGAGTGAGTAGGGATTGCCATGCAACGGATGCACTAGAGCTATAAATGTATGAAAGCTGAACAAAAGAAACTAAGAGGGTGTGCATCCAACTTGCTTGCTCACGTAGACCTAGGGCATTTTGAGGAAGCCCATCATTGGAATATACAAGCCAAGTTCTATAATGAAAAATTCCCACTAGTATATGAAAGTGACAACATAGGAGACTCTCTATCATGAAGATCATGGTGCTACTTTGAAGCACAAGTGTAGTAAAAGGATAGTAGCATTGTCCCTTCTCTCTTTTCTCTCATTTTTTTATTTTATTCCTTTTTTTCTTTTTCTTTTCAATCCTTTTTTTGCCTTTCTCTTTTTTTTCTTTTGGCATGTCTCTTCTTTTTTTATCTCTTTTTTTCTTTTTGTAAAGTCCGAAGTCTCATCTCGATTTATGGGGGAATCATAGTCTCCATCATCCTTTCCTCACTGGGACAATTCTCTAATAATGAAAATCATCACACTTTTATTTACTTACAACTCAAGAATTACAACTCAAAACTTAGAACAAGATATGACTCTATATGAATGCCTCCCGCGGTGTACCGAGATATGCAATGAATGAAGACTGACATGTATGAAAATTATGAAGGTGGCCTTGCAACAAATACGATGTCAACTACATGATCATGCAAAGAGCAATATGACAATGATGATGTGTGTCATAATAAACGGAACAGTGGAAAGTTGCATGGCAATATATCTCGGAATGGCTATGGAAATGCCATAATAGGTACGTATGGTGCCTGTTTTGAGGAAGGTATATGGTGGGTGTATGCTACCAGTGAAAGTTGCATGGCACAAGAGAGGCTAGCAATGGTGGAAGGGTGAGAGTGCGTATAATCCATGGACTCAACATTAGTCAAAAGAAATAATATACTTATTGCAAAAATCTACAAGTCATCAAAAACAAAGTATTACGCGCATGCTTAAGGGGGATAGATTTGTAGGAAAATACCATCGCTCGTCCCCGACCGCCACTCATAAGGAGGACAATCAATAAATAAAATTATGCTCCAACTTCATCACAAAGCGGTTCACCATATGTGCATGCTACGGGAATCACAAACTTCTACACAGGCATTCTTTAAATTCATAATCACCCAACGAGCATGACCTTTAATATCACTACCTCCGCATCTCAAAACAATTATCAAGTATCAAATTGATCATAGCATCCAATTCACTTCCTATGATAGTTTTTATTATACCCAACTTGGATGCCTACCATTCTAGGACCAATTTTATAACCATAGAAAATACCATGCTGTTCTAAGACACTCTCAAGATAATATAAGTGAAGCATGAGAGACTAGCAATTTCTACAAAATTAAGCCACCGCCGTGCTCTAAAAGATATAAGTGAAGCACTAGAGGAAAAACTATCTAGCTCAAAAGATATAAGTGAAGCACATAGAGTATTCTAATAAATTTCAATCAAGTGGGCTTCTCCCAAAAGG
Source organism: Triticum dicoccoides (assembly GCF_002162155.2). Lineage (NCBI taxonomy): Eukaryota > Viridiplantae > Streptophyta > Magnoliopsida > Poales > Poaceae > Triticum > Triticum dicoccoides. Next base: position 535,882,376 of record NC_041385.1, on the reverse strand, counting down.
TGTGTACAGCAAGGATGATTGTGAAAAACTAAAAAGAAAATACTAATATCATACACAACGCTCCAAGCAGAACACATATCATGTGGCTAATAAAAATATAGCTCCAAGTAAAGTTACCGATAAATGAAGAGGAAAGAGGGGATGCCTTCCAGGGGAATCCCCAAGCTTAGGCTTTTGGCTACTCTTGAATATCTTGGGGTGCCATGGGAATCCCCAAGCTTAGGCTTTTGCCACTCCTTATTCCATAGTCCATCAAATCTTTACCCAACAGGAAATCTCATAAGCTCCGTTAGTGAAAGAAAACAAAACCACCACATAAGGTACTGTAATGAACTCATTCTTTATTTATATTGGTGTTAAACCTACTGTATTTCAAGTTCTCTATGGTTCATACCACTTAATATTAGCCATAGATGCATCAAAATAAGCAAACAACACACGAAAAATAGAATCTGTCAAAAACAGAATAGTCTATAGCAATCTGTAACTAACGCAAACTTATGGAACTTTAAAAATCCTACCAAAATAGGAAGTCCTGGGAAATTTTTCTATTGATCATCATCAAAAAGAATCAACGCAAAAGCACGTTTTTGTGATGTAACAAAACTATTTCGTGCGTGCAAAGTTTCTGTTTTTCAGCAGAATCAAATTAACTATCACCGTAGGTTATGCTACAGGTTCTACTTGGAACAAACACGAATTAAAACATAAAACACATCTAAACAGAAGGTAGATGCAAAATTTATTAGTAAATAGAAACAAAAACAAAAAACACAAATAAAATTGGGTTGCCTCCCAACTAGCGATATCGTTTAACGCCCCTAGCTAGGCATAAAAGCGAAGATAGATCTAAGTAGTGCCATAATAATAAGATAGATCTTAAAAACCCATCTTATATTCTCTATGTTCAGCAGCAAGTTTTCTTTGAGGCAAGAAAAAGTAATCAAAAGGGCTAAATTTAGCGGGACAAAAGTCCCCAAGATCAATCACAGGAGGAACAGGTTCTTCCTTTGGTCCTTCATAATGCACAACTAATTCATCATTATAAGCATTCTTTTGGCAAAATTTCGTGAGCCTATACTCAAGAGAGTATCCTAGCCCATTATTTTGAAGAGCAAAATCATTATTAAGTTCGGAAATTCTATCAACTAGGACATTGGTAGGAACCTTTTTTCTAAGGTTTTCATTGAAAGCAACATAGTCCAAAGATTGAAAACGCCTAAATTCCTCTTGATCGAAGAGGATTGCCTCTATGGGAGGACGACCGGCATCCACCCTATAGTGCGCAAAGATTTCTTTGGACTCTCTTGTTATAAATCTAAACTCATGAGCCAAAAAGATAGTAACAACACGCTTAACAGAAGAATGCTCAATATTAGAAAATTCTAGGAAAATTCTTTGTATGCAACGATGCATATGCACAAATTGTCTTTCAAGTTCAACTACAAGCATAGTGACAATATCCGCAAGATTACTAGTTCTATGAAGAATAGAACCACCCATAGAAGGTTAAGCGCCGGTACAAGTAAAGAAATCTTGAATAACACTGAGGGAGTCCTGGATTGGGGGGTATCCGGACAGCCGAACTATATACATCGTCCGGACTATTGAAGCATGAAGATACAAGACTCAAGACTTCGGCCCATGTCCGGATGGGACTCTCCTTTGCGTGGAAGGCAAGCTTGGCGATCCGAATATTGTGTTTCCTTCCTTGTAACCGACTCCATGTAAACCCTAGCCCTCTCCGGTGTCTATATAAACCGGAGAGGTTGGTCCTTAGAAGGCCGAACACAATTACAATCATACCATCATAGGCTAGCTCTTAGGGTTTAGCCTCTACAATCTCATGGTAGATCTACTCTTGTACTACCCATATCTTCAATATTAATCAAGGAGGAAGTAGGGTTTTACCTCCATCGAGAGGGCCCGAACCTGGGTAAACATCTGTGTCCCTTGCTTCTTGTTACCATCAGCCTAGACACATAGATTGGGAACCCCTACCCGAGATCCGCCGGTTTTGACACCGACATTGGTGCTTTCATTAAGAGTTCCTCTGTGCCGTCGCTGCAGGGCTTGATGGCGCCTTCGATCGTCAACAACACGGTCCAGGAGGAGACTTTTCCCCCCAGACAGATCTTTGCTTTCGGCGGCTTCGCACTGCGGGCCAATTCGCTTGGCCATCTGGAGCAGATCGATAGCTACGCCCCTGGTCACCAGGTCAGGTTCGGAAACTTGTACTACATGGCTGATATTCACGGAGACTTGATCTTTGACGGATTAAAGCCCGGGCCAGGAGCACCGGACAGTCGCGATGAGCACGACCTAGACCTGCTGTCGGACAATGTTCGGGTTATCACCCCCGCAGTGGCTCCGGACCTAAATCCGGAGCAGGCTGCGTCGCCTGAGGACGGAGGGATGGGCCCCGCCCCTCAGGCTACACACTCATCGGCGATGGAGCCGAACACAGTTCCCGCCTCTGTGGAAACCTGTGACTCCGGAGCCCCGGACTCGTATCCGGTTGTTGGTTCCAGTCCGCGCACTCTCAAGCCAACTGAGCGAGGTTGGCTTGCGATAACGGAGTTTACCGCTATAGATATCTTCCAGCACTCGCCTTTTGGCGACATGCTGAATTCGTTAAAGTCTCTCTGTTTGTCGGGTGGCTCTCGCCCAAACTATGTCCGGCTCGAGTGGGGAGCAGACGACGAAGGAATTCGTTGCCCACCCACCACCCACTTCATTGCCACGGTTGATGATTTAACTGATGTGCTTGACTTCGACTCCGAAGGCATCGACGGCATGGATGACGATGCAGGAGAAGATTCAGATTCTCTGGGGCGCTGGACTACTACCTCGTCACACGATATATACATGGTGGATACGCCCAAAGAGGACGACGGCGACAATCCGGAAGATAAAACCCCCGGGAAAAAGCCAAAGCGGCGATGCAGACGCCGCTCAAAGTCCAGCAACAGTAAAAATAGCGACAAGAGCGCAAGAATGATCGACATACCTGTAAACTCCGAAGGCAATAACAACCATGAGGACCCAGCGATGGAGCAGGATGAGCCAGCTCATGCCAAACCAAGTTCGGAGCAGATGCCAGATCACAATGATCCAGAGGGACGAGTTCATAAAACTGGCCCAGGACAAGAAGACAATCCGGGCGATGATGCATTCATCATTCCGGAAGAATGTGTGGAACGAGATAACCTCCACAAAAAACTTATGGCCACAGTGAGAAGTTTAAAGAAGTAGAAGCAACGGCTCAAAGCCGCACAGGAAACGCTTAGTCGCAGATGGAATAAGGTGCTTGACACTGAAGAAAGATATGTCGACGATCGCCATACGAAGAGCTATCCAAAACGCAAGCTACTGCCAGAATTCGACGACGAGGCCATTCCACCAAAGACTAATACGACCAGGAGACCCAACGCACCGCTCCCCAACCACAATAGAACGGCTACCGACGCCGCACACGATCTACGTGAGCATCTGGATAAGAAAGCCGGCACAACCAGGTCCATCTACGGATCTAAAGGGAACACCCCGGCAAGGGACTATGGTCACCAAAACGATGATACACAAATACCAGTTCGGAATAGACACCAGACACAACAACAGCCGACTACATGCCACAGCATGTCCAAATACAGAGGTGCTGCTCACCCCCTGTGCTTTACCGAAGAAGTACTGGACCATGAATTTCCACAAGGCTTTTAACCTGTGAACATAGAGGCATACGACGGAACGACAGACCCAGGGGTCTGGATCGAGGACTTTATCCTGCATATACATATGGCTCGTGGGGATGACCTCCACACCATCAAATACCTTCCCCTAAAACTAAAGGGACCAGCTCGACACTGGTTGGAAAGCCTCCCCGAAAATTCAATTGGGAGTTTGGAGGAACTCGAGGATGCTTTCAGGGCCAATTTTCAAGGGACTTATGTCCGCCCCCAGATGCTGACGATTTAAGTCACATAATCCAACAGCCCGAAGAGTCCGCCCGCAAGCTTTGGAACAGATTCCTCACTAAGAAGAATCAAATTGTCGACTGTCCAAACACCGAAGCCTTAGCGGCATTCAAACACAGCATCCGCGACGAGTGGCTCGCCAGACACCTCGGCAAGAAAAGCCAAGGACAATGGCAGCCCTAACAAGCCTTATGACCCACTTTTACACGGGTGAAGATAGCTGGCTAGCCCGTAAAGGCACCAGCGATCCCAGCAGATCCGAAATAAGGGATGGCAACGGGAAGCCATGGCGTAATAAAAACAAACGCGAAAACAAGGAAGAGCGCCCGGCTAACACAACGGTTAATGCCGGATTCAGGGGCTCTCGACCTGATCAGCAAAAGAAGCCATTTAAAGGCAGTAAAGAGGGACCGTTCGGTCTGAATAGAGTCCTAGACAGACTGTGCCAAATTCATGGCACCCCTGACAAACCTGCGAACCACACACACAGAGAGTGTTGGGTCTTCAAGCAGGAAGGCAAATGAAATGCCGAACACAAGGGAAGGGAAACACCAAGTGAAGACGAGGATGAACCTCGCCAGCCGAACACTGGGGGACAGAAAAAATTCCCGCCAGAGGTTAAAATAGTGAACATGATCCACGCGACTCACACATCCATGAGAAGGCACGAACACACACATAGAGACACACTCGATATAGAGCCCAACTACTAGATGTCTTATCCGATCACCTTCGATCACTTGGACGGCCGAACTAGTATTCAGCATGGAGGATCAAAGGCCTTGGTGCTTGACCCAATAATCGACGGATACCGTCTTACCCGTGTCCTCATGGACGGCAGCAGTAGTCTCAATTTAATATACGAGGACATTGTCCGCAGGACGGGGATAAAGCCATCCAGAATTAGCCAAAGCAACACTTACTTTGAAGGGGTGATACCAGGCGTTGATGCCTAAGGCAGGGGCTCCGTCGTACTGGAGGTAACGTTTAGCTCCCCAGGCAATTCCAGAAGCGAAGAACTACTCTTCACCATCGCACCTTTCCAAAGCGGCTATCAAGCATTGCTTGGAAGAACGGCCTTCGCCCGCTTCAATGCATTACCGCACTATGGCTACCTTATACTCAAGATGCCCGGCCCACGTGGCGTCATCACCGTTAACGGAATCATAGAGCGCTCTTCACGCGTAGAGGAACACGCGACGGCCCTGGTGGCCGGACTATAGGCGGCCTCCAATATTAGAAAACATGACTGGTCATTAAGACCACAGACACGGTTAGACGAGTCTGGTAGCCCGTATAAAATTGAATCAGGGCACCGTATATGTAATCCCATAGCGGACACCAGGGGCTATAAATATTTAATGCAGCCCCACACTTGGCTCAACCTTATTGGCAGGCCAACATCTTACACTTTTATTATCCATCGCATACTTACGTTGCACTCTCTTACGAGTTCTCTTTTTCACAGACAACGTTCGCGCGATACCCTTCCAGATAGGGCACAACGGAGACAAAGGCGCAGACGTGCAGCTGGGCCCCGCTCAACAAGTTTCTTTTTAGATTAAGCCCCTGTGTAAACCTTTTCTACTGCCTCTTGTTGTTTAACCATCCCATGGGTTCCATACCCACAGAGGATACTGCCGTTATTGACATTTCGCCACGACAGATCAACGCACGTACCTGGAAACACAGGGTTTATAATGAATGGGCATTCTTGAGCCCATCGTCTGTTATAAAGTACGAATACCTTCGGGAGTGTTCGGCGTCATGAGTTGGGCCTTATATGCATCAGCTCCAAATCATGTCTTTGGTCAAATGTTGGGTTTGCCCGGCTCCTGGGTTTGCCGCCTTACGTTCCGTTATTATTGGCTAAGGTGGCCAAAGGAGAACTACTGCGATCGTGCCCTGGTTATTCCGGATGAGCACCTCAATAGAGAAAGCCAAAAACTGACTCTCATGATACAGCGAGAGACTGATCAACCACTCGAAGACTTATCTGGATCTTTAGGATCCCTCCGCATTAACGAAGGACCATTTCACGGTCATGTACACACGCGCCCGTATTCGGATGCAAGCGAAGGTACCAGGGGCTACATAGTAGCCCCACCATTAGACTCCCATGGCTAAGCGAAAGCATTACAGCTATATAGTTTGGTTGCCTAGTTCGACGTGTGATCACCTCCTTAATGGACCAAGACGTTGGATCAAGTGTGATTATGCATATTTTTCTCGAACACCCCCGCATTATATGCGTGGGGGCTGAAGCTAACGACTGCAAACTTTCGATTTAAATATATATATAAAAAACAGCCGCACAGGGGACACAATAATACTTTCAGGCAAAAAGTATAAATATATCCTTATAATGAAAATAAACATTGTTTAACAATGATTCGATTCATCACTCGAACAAGACATTCTTCAAGCACTGCGCGTCTATTAGGTGGGCACCTTCTGTGACCTGCACCAAGTAGTGCTCGGCCGGATATTGGCCCCCCGCCGGATCCTGGGTCGCTATAATGGTGGCCTCCATCTCCGTCCAACAGGCTTTAACGCGGGCAAGGGCCATTCGTGCACCCTCTATGCACGCCGATCTTCTCATGGTGTCGATCCGAGGCAGGGCCCCAAGGAATTGTTGCACCAAGCCAAAGTAATTGTCTGGCTTAGGCGCCTTCGGCCAAAGATGGTTTGTTACAGACCGCATTGCAAGACCGGACATCCTGTGAAGCTCCGATACAGCAGCCATCTTGTCACTTAACGGCAGCGGGCAAGTGGGAGCATTGAATTGCGACCAGAAAAGCTTCTCCACTTCCTTATCACCCTGATACTTGAAGAACTTGGCAGCGTCAGCTGTACTCTTCGCCAAATCTGCATAGGGGTCCGCAGGACTCCAGCGTCCATCCAGGGGAGCATACTTCGGATCGAAAAACTTCGTCCGCAGCAAGTAGGAGCCCCCAGTCGCGATTTTACCGGCCTGTTGAAGCTCCTCCCGCGCACCCCTGAGCTCGGTCCGTATTTCCTTGGTGGCATTAAGTGCCTTGTTCAGGTCGGCCGAACTGTCCTTATGCTCCTTTTTAAGGAGCACATACCGGTCTGCGGCATTTTTTAACTCCACAGCCATTTCGGCTATTTTTTCCTCGCTTCAGCGACGAGCAGCCTGCTCGGCTCTCAAATCTTCGGCCGCTTTTAGGGCAGCCGCATTACTAACCCGAGCTTGCTCCTTGGCCTGGGCAAGTTTCGCCCTCAGGGCCTGCACGGCAGCAGCACCATCTGCAGTCCAAACATATTACATTAATATCATGCCGCCTTCATATTTTTCTATACAAAGGAAGGCAGAGCACATACCTTGTGATTTGTCTAGCCGCTCGTTCACCAGCGTGATATCGGCATCAATCGATCCAATCTTCCTCGTTAGTTTGGCAACTTCAACGGATAGGTCAGCGGCCGGACCCACAGATATCTGCACGTATTTACAGCACAATCATTGATTTATGATCCCCCGTTTGCCGCCTAGGGCGGGCAACCAGAGTCTCAGGGGCTACTATCTATATGGAGCACACCTAGCGCGTGCCTCAGAGCCATAAAATGTTGTATTCTTCACTACATACCTCAAAGCCTCTTAGCAGGCTTGTAAATGCTTCATTCAAACCACTTGTAGTGGATGAAATCTTCTAGAGAACCACGCTCATTAATGAGCGGTGCTCCTCTGAGAGCGCAGCTCGCTCCAGTAGGCCTGTAAGTACGTCTGACCGAACATTGAACTGTGTCGTACCCTTCCCATCACCCCTCATGGGAGCCAAACGCTTCGGGCTCAGGGAGGCTGACGCATTGGCTTCCGGCTTCGGCAGATCTGGACTCCCCCGTGATGACACCTCGGTGTCGCCCGCTTCATGAGCTGGAGAGGTGGGTGGGGTCTCGCTCTCCATCATCTCCGGAGGAAGATCCCCCGAAGACGAACTCTGTTGAGAAGAGATGCTAGCCGGACTACAAAAGACGAATCTTGGTTATTGGTCTAGGAGAAACACGGTACCTTCGAATTAACGATTGACTTACAGCTCAGTGGAGGGCTGGCCCGTTGGCGGGCATGACGCAGTGAGGGTGACCGTCGGGGCAGGGCCCCCTGGGGATACCTTTTTCCCTGGTTTGGGCATCTCCGTCTCCAAGTCTTCGGAGGCAGCCATCTTGTTCCCGCGCGGGGAGGAGGCCTTAGCCTCCCCTTCCCGACTATCATCATAGGGGAGGTAACAATTCCCCCGGTTCGGATGCATAGTGTGTGAAGTTTGGTTTCTTCGTTCTTCCCCTTGTCTTTCCATGAGGGCATTCTGCTGAGTACCCGGTCAAGCATCTTGGCCATGGTGGGACCGGCGAGCCTTCGGGAAGTGGCATCGAACATCTGATTCTCTCCGCCTTGCTGAGCCATTCCTGGCCACGGATGATTTTCAGAATAAACAATTATGAAAAATACAAAACAAGGTGTCCGGTATCAAGGTAAATTACTTGGGTATCTAGGCGATTGCAGCTTAGGCCCGCATCCTCGATGGTGTCCAGACACTCTACTTTCGGTCCAAAGAATAAGAGTGAAGTGCATCATAGGTCCTCGAACTATTTCAGAGGTGTCACATAGGTCCTCGAACTATGAAAGTCGTCATCTAGGTCCTCAAGGTGCAATATGTGTGCCATTCTGGTCCTCAAACTATTTCGAAGGTGTCACGTAGGTCCTTGAACTATTTCAGAGGTGTCACATATATACACACTTATTACACTTCAAGGATTTCTGAGGACCTATATGGCACTTTTCATAGTTTAAGGACCTATGTGACACCTTAAAAATAGTTCAAGGACCTAGGATGGACTTCACTCAAAGAATAATTTGCACATCCCTTCGAGCTTTAGGCCGAAGAAGTGCTTAACAGTCCGCGGACCCTCCGGATTGAACTCCCACATCCGGAGAGGCCGGCGTTGACACGGCAACATCCGTCCGATTAACATCACTTGCATTATGCTGACAAGATTAATGTCCCTCCCAAGAACCTCTCGGATGCGGCTCTGCAATACTGGTACATCGCCAGCGGGCCCCCAATTCCGTCCTACGTCGGTCCAAGACGCTAGTTGTGACGGAGGGCCCGAGCGGAACTCGGGGGCGGCCACCCACTTTGTGCCTCTGGGAGCTATGACATAAAACCACCTCCATTGCCATACATCAGATACTTCTGGGAAAGAACCCTTTGGCCATGGGGCATCGATGTTCCTGCTTATTACGACCCCTTCGCACTCCGCATGTCGCCCCTCGATCATCTTCGGCTTCACATTGAAGGTCTTGAGCCATAAGCCGAAGTGTGGGGTGACATGGAGGAAGGCCTCGTACACTATAATGAACGACGAGATATGGAGGATGGCGTCCGGAGCTAGATCATGAAATTCCAACCCATAATAGAACATGAGCCCCCTCACAAAAGGATCGAGGGTGAGGCCCAAGCCACGGAGGAAGTGAGGAACAAACACAACGCACTCATTGGGCTCTGGTGTAGGGATGACCTGCCCTGGAGCAGGAAGCCTGTGCCGAATGTCGGCGATCAGATATCCGACCTCCCTAAGCTTCGCAATGTCCTCCTCTTGGATCGAGGAGGCTACCCACCGGCCTTGAGGGTTGGATCCGGACATATTGGAGGATCTGGGGTGTTTGGGCTTAGGTCTCGGGTGTTAGAACTCGAGGTGCGAGAAGGCGCAAGGAAGGTGGAGAAGAGGCATAGGCCTCGACCCCTTTATAAAGAGGGTGAATATCAAGAATCCTCAGCGTGACCGCTTGAGGCTTATCCAAAAACACACGGAGTCATACCAACGGTCGTCGTGGGGTTACGCACGCCCATATTGATGGAAAATTCTATAATAAGAGGAACACGATCTCTGCTTTGACAGGATGTGCCAATAAAACCGCCTCACAACGCGAGTCGAGGTGGGGCCGGTTCGCGTTGGACCAGGCCACGATGCAAGGGCACAACGTACGAAGATTGCCAGCGGATCAGATTTATGCTATGTTCCCTACAATGGTATGTGAGGATCATCTTGCAGATCCGGACACGGTTTGAGTGTTCGATAGCTACTTTGGAGTATTCGGAGAAGGAACCCGCCTTGCAATGCCGAAGACAAGACTACGCGTCGGACTCATCGTCATTGAAGCCTAGTTCAGGGGCTACTGAGGGAGTCCTAGATTGGGGGGTATCCGGACAGCCAGACTATATACATCGTCCGGACTATTGAAACATGAAGATACATGACTCAAGACTACGGCCCGTGTCCGGATGGGACTCTCCTTTGCATGAAAGGCAAGTTTGGCGATCCGGATATTGTGTTCCCTTCCTTGTAACCGACTCCATGTAAACCCTAGCCCTCTCCGGTGTCTATATAAACCGGAGAGGTTGGTCCTTAGAAGGACGATCACAACTACAATCATACCTTCATAGGCTAGCTCTTAGGGTTTAGCCTCTATGATCTCATGGTAGATCTACTCTTGTACTACCCATATCTTCAATATTAATCAAGCAGTAAGTAGGGTTTTACCTCCATCGAGAGGGCCCAAACCTGGGTAAACATCTGTGTCCCTTGCTTCCTGTTACCATCAGCCTAGACGCGCAGATCGGGACCCCCTACCCATGATCTGCTGGTTTGAAACTTTTTAGTATGCAAGATAGGGGGTTCTTCAATAGGAGCATCAGAATTTTCCATGCTATTATTATTGTCCATATCAACAATAATCTCCCCAATTTCAGACATACCGGCAAACAAAAGCGAGGAAGAGAACAAGCAAAAGGGAGAGGAGATTGGGAACGATAGGGCGAATAAAACGGCAAGGGTGAAGTGGGGGAGAGGAAAACAAGAGGCAAATTGAAAATAATGTAAATGCGAGGGAGATGAGTTTGTGATAGGTACTTGGTATGTCTTGACTTGAGCGAAGACCTCCTCGGCAACGGCGCCAGAAATCCTTCTTCTTACGTCCTGAGCTTGCGTTGGTTTTCCTTGAAGAGGAAAGGGTGATGCAACAATCGTAGCGTAAGTATTTTGCTCAGTTTTTGAGAACCAAGGTATCAATCCAGTAGGAGGCTCCTCAAAAGTCCCACACACCTACACAAACAAACAAGGAACTCGCAACCAACACAATAAAGGGGTTGTCAATCCCTTCACGGCCACTTGTGAAAGTGATATCTGATAGAGCTAGTATGATAAGGTAAATATATATTTGGTATTTTATAATATAGATTGGAAAAGTAAAGATGCAAATAAAAGTAGATTGAAAGCTTATATGATAAAAGATAGACCTGGGGGCCATAAGTTTCACTAGTGGCTTCTCTCAAGATAGCATAAGTATTACGGTGGGTGAACAAATTACTGTCAAGCAATTGATAGAAAATCGAATAATTATGAGATTATCTAGGCCTGATCATGTATATAGGCATCACGTCTGTGACAAGTAGACCGACTCCTGCCTGCATCTACTACTCTTACTCCACACATCGACCGCTATCCAGCATGCATCTAGAGTATTAAGTTCATAAGAACAAAGTAACGCATTAAGAAAGATGACATGATGTAGAGGGATAAACTCATGCAATATGATATAAACCCCACATTTTTATCCTCGATGGAAACAATACAATACGTGCCTTGCAACCCTTATTGTCACTGGGTAAGGACACCGCAAGATTGAACCCAAAGGTAAGCACTTCTCCCATGGCAAGAAAGATCAATCTAGTAGGCCAAACCAAACAGATAATTCGAAGATACTTGCAAAGATAACTCAAACATACATAAAAGAATTCAGAGGAGATTCAAATATTTCTCATAGATAAACTTGATCATAAACCCACAATTCATCGGATCTCGACAAACACACCGCAAAAAGAGTTACATCGAATAGATCTCCACAAGAGACGGGGAGAACATGATATTGAGATCCAAAAAGAGAGAAGAAGCCATCTTGCTAATAACTATGGACCCGAAGGACTATGGTAAACTACTCACAACTCATCGGAGGGGCTATGGTGTTGATGTAGAAGCTCTCCATGGTCGATTCCCCCTCCGGCGGAGCGCCGGCGAAGGCTACAAGATGGGATCTCGCGGATACAGAAGGTTACGGCGGTGGAAATTGTTTTTCGTTGGCTCCCTTGATGTTTTCGGGGTACATGGGTATATATAGGAGGAGGAAGTACGTCGGTGGCCGCCCGAGGGGCACACAAGATAGGGGGTGCGCCCTGTAGGGTTGGGCATGCCCTCCACCCTCATGGCCGCCTCGGCTGCTTCTTGGCTTGCACTCCAAGTCCTCTGCATCACGTTTGTTCCAAAAATCACGCTCCCGAAGGTTTCATTCCATTTGGACTCCGTTTAATATTCCTTTTCTTCGAAATACTAAAATAGGCAAAAAAACAGCAATACGGGTTGGGCCTCCGGTTAGTAGGTTAGTCCCAAAAATGATATAAATGTGTAAACTAAAGCCCATAAACATCCAAAACGGGTAATATAATAACATGGAACAATAAAAAATTATAGATACGGTGGAGATGTATCTGCCACCGGTGAGGGATCCCCCCTCCGGCAGGGTGCCAGAACAGGGTCCCGATTGGTTTTTAGTGGCTACAGAGGCATAAGGAGGCGGAACTCCCGATCTATTGTGCTCCTTGATGGTCTTAGGGTATATGGACATATATATAGGCGAAAGAAGTCGGTCAGGGGAGCCACGAGGGGCCCACGAGGGTGGGAGGCAGGCCACCTCGAAGCTGACCTGATGTCTACTCCAAGCCTCCTAGATTGCTTCCGTTCCAAAAGTAACTCTCCCGAAGGTTTCATTCCGTTTGGACTCCATTTGATATTCCTTTTCTTCGAAAAACTGATAAAGGCAAGAAAACAACAATTTGGGCTGGGCCTCTGGTTAATAGGTTAGTCCCAAAAATGATATAAAAGTGTATAGTAAAGCCCATAAACACCCAAAACAGATAATATAATAGCATGGAACAATCAAAAATTATAGATACGTTGGAGACGTATCAAGCATCCCGAAGCTTAATTCCTGCTCGTCCTCGAGTAGGTAAATGATAAAAACAGAATTTTTGATGTGGAATGCTACCTAGCATATTTCTCAATGTAATTTTCTTTATGTGGCATGAATGTTCAGATCCAAATGGTTCAAAATAAAAGTTCATATTGACATAAAAATATTAATACTTCAAGCATACTAACAGAGCAATCATGTCTTCTCAAAATAACATGGCTAAAGAAAGTTCATCCCTACAAAATCATATAGTTAGGCTATGCTGCATTTTCATCACACAAAATACTCCCATCATGCACAACCCCGGTTTCAGCCAAGCAATTGGTTCATACTTTTTAACGCGCTTCAACCTTCTTCAACTCTCACGCAATACATGAGCGTAAGACATGGATATAGCACTATGGATGGAATAGAATATGATGATGGAGGTTGTGTGGAGAAGACAAAAAGGAGAAAGTCTCACATTGACGAGGCTAATCAACGGGGTATGGAGATGCCCATCAATTTATTTCAACATGAGGAGTAGGGATTGCCATGCAACGGATGCACTAGAGCTATAAATGTACGAAAGCTCAACAAAAGAAACTAAGTGGGTGTGCATCCAACTTGCTTGCTCACGAAGACCTAGGGCATTTTGAGGAAGCCCGTCGTTGGAATATACAAGCCAAGTTCTATAATGAAAAATTCCCACTAGTATATGAAAGTGACAAAATAAGAGACTCTCTATCACAAAGATCATGGTGCTACTTTGAAGCACAAGTGTGGAAAAGGATAGTAACATTGCCCCCCCTTTTTTGGGCCTTTTTTTGGCCTTTCTTTTTTTCTTTTTTTTCTTTTTTTTGTTCGGCCCATTTTTATTTGGCCTTTCTTTTTTTATTAAGGGACAATGCTCTAATAATGATGATCATCACACTTCTATTTATTTACAACTCAAGAATTACAACTCGATACTAGAACAAGATATGACTATATGAATGTCTTCGGCGGTGTACCGGGATGGGCAATGAATCAAGAGTGACATGTATGAAAAATTATGCATGGTGGCTTTTCCAGAAATACGATGTCAACTACATGATCATGCAAGGCAATATGACAATGATGATGCATGTCATGATAAACGGAACGGTGGAAAGTTGCATGGCAATATATCTCGGAATGGCTATGGTAATGTCATAATAGGTAGGTATGGTGTCTGTTTTGAGGAAGATATAAGGAGGTTTATGTATGATAGAGTGTATCATATCACGGGGTTTGGATGCACCGGCAAAGTTTGCACAAACTCTCAGGGTGAGAAAGGGCAATGCACGATACCGAAGAGGCTAGCAATGATGGAAGGGTAAGAGTGTGTATAATCCATGGACTCACATTAGTCATAAAGAACTCATATACTTGTTGCAAAAGTTTTATTAGCCCTCGAAGCAAAGTACTACTACACATGCTCCTAGGGGGAGGTTGGTAGGATTTAACCATCGCGCGCCCCGAGCTCCACACATAAGGAAGGCAATCAAAAGAACACCCCATGCAACAAATTTGTTACACAACTTTTACCATACGTGCATGCTACGGGACTTGCCAACTTTAACACAAGTATTTCTCAATTTCATAATTACCCAACTAGCATGACTCTAACATTACCACCTTTATATCTCAAAACAATTATCAAGTATCAAATTGATCATAGTATCCAATGCACTTTATATGATAGTTTTTATTACCAAAGCAAATTACCATGTTGTTCTAAAAGATTCTCAAAATAACATATTTGAAGCATGATAGTTCATATATTTCTATAAAATATAACCACCACCGTGCTCTAAAATATATAAATGAAGCACTAGAGCAAATGACAAACTACTCCAAAAGATATAAGTGAAGATCAATGAGTAGTCAAATAATTGTGCAACTATGTGAAGACTCTCTAACATTTAAGAATCTCAGATCTTAAGTACTATATTCAAACAAAAAGCAAAAAAAAATAAAATAAAATGACACTCCAAGCAAAACACATATCGTGTGGTGTTTAAAAATATAGCTCCCAGTAAAGTTACCGATGAACGAAGACGAAAGAGGGGATGCCATCCGGGGCATCCCCAAGCTTAGGTTCTTGGTTGTCCTTGAATATTACCTTGTGGTGCCTTGGGCATCCCCAAGCTTAGGCTCTTGCCACTCCTTATTCCATAGTCTATCGAATCTTACCCAAAACATGAAAACTTCACAACACAAAACTCAATAGAAAAATCGTAAGCTCCGTTAGTATAAGAAAATAAAACCACCATTTAGGTACTGTTGTGAACTTATTCTAAATTAATATTGGTTTAATATCTACTATATTCCAACTTATGTATGGTTCATACCCTCGGGTACTACTCATAGATTCATCAAAATAAGCAAACAACACATAAAAAACAGAATCTGTCAAAAACAGAACAGTCTGTAGTAATTAATACGTCTCCAACATATCTATAATTTTTTATTGTTCCATGCTATTATATTACCCCTTTTGGATGTTTATGGGCTTTATATTACACATTTATATCATTTTTTGGGACTAACCTACTAACCAGAGGCCCAGCCCATATTGCTGTTTTATTGCATGTTTCAGTATTTCGAAGAAAAGGAATATCAAAGGAGTCCAAACGGAATGAAACCTTCGGCAGCGTGATTTTTTGGAAGAATATGATCCTGGAGACTTGGAGTTCAAGTCAGAAGATCCTCGAGGACTCCACGAGATAGGAGGGAGCCCCCCCTTACAGGGCGTGCCCCCTGTCTCGTGGGCCCCTCGAGCACCTCCCGACCGACTTCTTTCGCCTATATAAGCCTACGTACCATAAAACCATCAAATATCAAGATAGATCGGGAGTTCCGCCGCCGCAAGCCTCTGTAGCCACCAAAAACCTCTCGGGAGCCTGTTCTGGCACCCTGCCGGAGGGGGAACCCATCACCAGTGGCCATCTTCATCATCCCGGCGCTCTCCATGACGAGGAGGGAGTAGTTCACACTTGGGGCTGAGGGTCTGTACCAGTAGCTATGTGTTTGATCTCTCTTTCTCGTGTTCTCTCTCGTGTTCCCTCTATGGCATGATCTTGTTCTATCCCAAGCTTTGCTATTGTAGTTGGATCTTATGATGTTTCTCCCCCTCTACTCTCTTGTGATGAATTGAGTTTCCCCTTTCAAGTTATCTTATCGGATTGAGTCTTTTATGAGAACACTTGATGTAAGTCTTGCCATGCTTATCTATGGTGACATTGGGATATCATGTGCCTCTTGATTTATGTTTTGGTGACCAACTTGCGGGTTCCTCCCATGAACCTATGCATAGGGGTTGGCACACGTTCTTGACTCTCCGGTAGAAACTTTGGGGCACTCTTTGAAGTACTTTGTGTTGGTTGGATGAATCTGAGATTGTGTGATGCATATCCTATAATCATGCCCACGGATACTTGAGGTGACAATGGAGTATGTAGGTGACATTAGGGTTTTGGTTGATTTGTGTCTTAAGGTGTTATTCTAGTACGAACTCTTTTATAGATTGATCCGAAAGAATAACTTTGAGGTGGTTTCGTACCCTACCATGATCTCTATGTTTGTTCTTCGCTATTAGTGGCTTTGGAGTGACTCTTTGTTTCATGTTGAGGGATAGTTATATGATCTATCTATGTTATTATTGTTGGGAGAACTTGCGCTAGTGAAAGTATGAACCCTAGGCCTTGTTTCCTATCATTGCAATACCGTTTACGCTCACTTTTATCTTTAGTCACCTTGCTGTTTTTATTATTTCAGATTACAAAAACCTATATCTACTATCTATTTTGCACTCGTATCACTATCTCTTCGCTGAACTAGTGCACCTATACAATTTACCATTGTATTGGGTGTGTTGGGGACACAAGAGACTCTTTACTATTTGGTTGCAAGGTTGCTTGAGAGAGACCATCTTCATCCTACGCCTCCCACGGATTGATAAACCTTAGGTTGTTCACTTGAGGGAAATTTGCTACTGTCCTACAAACCTGTGCACTTGCAGGCCCAACAACATCTACAAGAAGAAGGTTGTGTAGTAGACATCAAGCTCTTTTCTGGCGCCATTGCCGGGGAGGCTAGGTAAAGGGCACTCACTAAAACCCCGTCAACTAAGCTCTTTTCTGGTGCCGTTTCCGGGGAGGTGAGTGCTTGAAGGTATATCTTTAGATCTTGCAATCGAGTCTTTTTGTTTCTTGTTTTATCACTAGTTTAGTTTATGAAAGAAAACTACAAAAAAATGGAGTTAAGTTTGTCTCATACGCTTCGTCTTTGTAATATCTTTCGTGAGTATGATGGAAAAGAAAATTGTGCTCAAGTGCTAGAAGAAGAATGCATTAAAATTCTTGGTACTAAATCTTTGAATGATGAGCATGATTGCAATATTGTTAGTACGAACTCCTTGAATATCCATGATGCTAATGATATGCAAAGCCACAAGTTTCGGGAAGCTATGTTTGATGAATATGATATTTTTAGTCCCCCAAGTTTTGATGAGAATATTTATTTTGCTGAAAGCATGCCTCCTATTTATGACGATTATATTGATGAAAGTGGGTTTGAAAGAGTGCCAACTTTAGGAAGTAGTGGTCCCACTATTTTGGAGGATGTTGAATCTTATTGTGATGAATATGAAAGTGGATTTGGAAGAGTGTCAACTTTATTTAGTGATGAATCCACTATTTCGGAAGAGGTTCCAATTGATTATGAGAACAAAGTTGCTATCTATGATGATTATTGTGATGACTTTTATGCTATTAAGAATAATGACTACCATGAAACTTGTCATCATGATTTTAGTTTTCAGTTGGATTATGCCTCACATGATAATTATTTTGTTGAGTTTGCTCCCACTACTATTGATGAGAAGAATTTTCCTTATGTGGAGAGTAGTAAATTTTCTATGCTTGTAGATCATGAAAATAATGCTTTAGGTGTTGGTTACATTGTTGAATTCATTCATGATGCTACTGGAAATTATTATGAGGGAGGAATATATGCTTGTAGGAATTGCAATAATGTCAAGTTTCCTCTCTATGTGCTTCAAATCTTGAAGCTATGCTTGTTTTACCTTCCTATGCTAGTTGATGGTTGTTCCCATAAGTTGTTTGCTCAAAAAATACCTTTGCATCGGAAGTGGGTTAGGCTTAAATGTGCTAGTCATATGCTTCATGATGCTCCCGTTATGTTTCAATTCTTATCTTTTATGTGAGCATCATTGTCATCAGCATGCCTAGCTAGAAAGGCATTAAAGAAAAGCACTTGTTGGGAGACAATCCAATATTTATCCTTACTGTTTTTGTGTGTCCACATGATTATGCTACTGTAGTAATCAAGTTTTATAGTTTTTGTTTCAATAAAGTTCCAAGTAAGACCTTTAGGGTGGCTTACGGTGATAGTTGTGTTGATCCTGCTGAAAATCAGAAACTTTTGCACCCAGTAAATTAGTTTTGTTAATTCACAGAAACACGCTTCTGATCTGATTCTTTTTTCTCTGGATTGGTACAAAAATTGCTTAGGACTTCCTAATGTGGTAGGATTGTTGGAGTTCCAGAAGTACGCGTTTGATACAGATTACTACAGACTGTTCTGTTTTTGACAGATTCTGTTTTCTATGTGTTGTTTGCTTATTTTGATGAATCTATGAGTAGTATCGAAGGGTATGAACCATAGATAAGTTGGAGTACAGTATATATTAGATCAGTATGAATTTAGAATGAGTGCATTACAGTACCTAAGTGGTGGTTTTATTTTCTTATACTAATGGAGCTTACGAGTTTTCTGTTGAGTTTTGTGTTGTGAAGTTTTCAAGTTTTGGGTAAAGATTCAATGGACTATGGAATAAGGAGTGGAAAGAGCCTAATCTTGGGGATGCCCAAGGCACCCCAAGGTAATATTCAAGGACAACCAAGAGCCTAAGCTTGGGGATGCCCCGGAAGGCATCCCCTCTTTCGTCTTCGTTCATCGGTAACTTTACTTGGAGCTATATTTTTATTCACCACATGATATGTGTTTTACATGTAGCGTCATTTTATTTTTTTAGTATTTGCTTGATTTTATTTACAATAATGTTTTGCATCTTTATTTTCAATAAAAAAGTCAAGGATACCCTTTGTCATGCTTATTTTGCTAGTATACATGTTGCTGTTTGAAAACAGAAAGTTTACCGCTATTGCAAAAATTCCCTAGAAAAGTCAGAGAATGGTATAATGTTGAAACTTTTGGCATTTTGATCTCTGATAAATTTACTACAGTGTGAATTTTATTTCATAATTTTTGGAGTTAGCTAAGTATTGATATTCTTGCATTCTTTACAGACTGTACTGTTTGGCAGATTGCTGTTATGTTTTCATTGTTTGCATATGTTTGCTTGTTTAATGATTCTATTTGAGGATAGGAGTATTAAATATTCAGAGGCATTTAGTATGAAATGTTGAATAATAATTTTATTGATTTTTTACAGTAGAATATGATAAGGTTTTGCATTGGTTTATACTAACCTACCTCACGAGTTCTTGTTGAGTTTGGTGTGGATGAAGGTTTTGAGAAAAAGAGAGACCATGATATGAGAGGAATTAAGGAGATACCAAAGTTAAAGCTTGGGAATGCCCAAGGCACCCCAAGATAATATTTCAATATGTCTCAAGCATCTAAGCTTGGGGATGCCCCGGTAGGCATCCCACCTTTCTTCTTCAACAACTATCGGTTAGTATCGGTTGAGCCTAAGTTTTTGCTTTTTCACATGAGTTGTGCTATCCTTGCAATGTCATTTTATTTTGTTTTGCTTGCTGCTTGATTAGAATACCAAGATCTGAAATTTCTTAATGTTAGAGAGTCTTCACATAGCTAGATAATTATTTAGCTACTCATTGATCTTCACTTATATCTTTCAGAGTAGTTTGTCATTTGCTCTAGTGCATCACTTATATCTTTAGAGCAAGGCGGTGGTTATTTTTTGTAGAAATTGCTAGTCTCTCATGCTTCACTTATATTATTTTGAGAGTCTTTTAGAACAGCATGGTATTTGCTATGGTTACAAAGTTGGTCCTAGAATGATGATCATCCAAGTTGGGTATAATAAAAACTATCATAACAAGTGAATTGGATGCTATGATCAATTTGATGCTTGATAATTGTTTTGAGATATGGAGGTAGTGATATAAAGTCACGCTAGTTGGGTGATTATGAATTTAAAGAATGCTTGTGTTGAAGTTTGTGATTCCCGTAGCATGCACGTATGGTGAACCGCTTTGTGATGAAGTTGGAGCACAATTTTATTTATTGATTGTCTTCCTTATGAGTGGCGGTCGGGGACGAGCAGTGGTCGTTTCGTACCAATCAATCCCCCTAGGAGCATGCGCGTAGTGCTTTGGTTTTTGATGACTTCTAAATTTTTGCAACAAGTATATGAGTTCTTTCGACTAATGTTGAGTCCATGGACTATACGCACCTCACCCTTCCATCATTGCTAGCCTCTCTTGTGCCACGCAACTTTTGCTGGTACCATACACCCACCCTATACCTTCCTAAAAACAGCCACCATACCTACCTATTATGGCATTTCCATAGTCATTCCGAGATATATTGCCATGCAACTTTCTGCCGTTCCATTCATATGACACGCATTACTTTTGTCATATTGCTCTTTGCATGATCATGTAGTTGACATTGTATTTGTGGCAAGGCCACCTTGATAATTTTCATACATGTCACTCTTGATTCATTGCATATCCCGGTACACCGTCGGAGGCATTCATATAGAGTCATATCTTGTTCTAGCTTTGAGTTGTAAATCCATAAAAGTGTGATGATCTCCATTATTAGAGCTTTGTCCTAGTGAGGAAAGGATGATGAAGACTATGATTCCTCCACAAGTCGGGATGAGACTTCAGACTTTACAAAAAGAAAAAAAAGAAAAAAAGGAAGAGAAAGGCCAAAAAAAAGAAGGCCAAAGAAAAGAAAAAAAGGAAAAAAGAAAAAAAGAAAGAAGAAAAAAAAATGAGAGAAAAAGAGAGAAGGGAAAATGCTACTATCTCTTTTTCCACACTTGTGCTTCAAAATAGCACCATGATCTTCATGTTAGAGAGTCTCATATGTTGTCACTTTCATATACTAGTGGGAATTTTTCATTATAGAACTTGGCTTGTATATTCCAATGATGGGCTTCCTCAAAAGTGCCCTAGGTCTTCGTGAGCAAGCAAGTTGGATGCACCCCACTTAGTTTTTTTTGTTGAGCTTTCATATATTTATAGCTCTAGTGCATCCGTTGCATGGCAATCCCTACTCACTCACATTGATATCTATTAATCGGCATCCCCATAGCCCGTTGATACGCCTAGAGTATGTGAGACTATCATCTCCTTTTTGTCTTCTCCACAACCACCACTCTATTCCACATATAGTGCTATGTCCATGGCTCGCGCTCATGTATTGCGTGAAAGTTGAAAGAGTTTGAGATTATTAAAGTATGAAACAATTGCTTGGCTTGTCATCGGGGTTGTGCATGATTAAATACTTTGTGTGATGAAGATAGAGCAACAACCAGACTATATGATTTTGTAGGGATAACTTTCTTTGGCCATGTTATTTTGAGAAGACATGATTACTTTGATTAGTATGTTTGAAGTATTACTATTTCTTATGTCAATATGAACTTTTATTTTGTATCTTTTGGATCTGAACATTCATGCCACAATAAAGAAAATTACATTAAGAATTATGCTAGGCAGCACTCCACATCAAAAATTCTGTTTTTATCATTTACCTACTCGAGGACGAGCAGGAATTAAGCTTGAGGATGCTTGATACGTCTCCAATGTATCTATAATTTTTGATTGTTCCATGCTATTATATTACCCCTTTTGGATGTTTATGGGCTTTATATTACACATTTATATCATTTTTTGGGACTAACCTACTAACCGGAGGCCCAGCCCATATTGCTGTTTTATTGCCTGTTTCAGTATTTTGAAGAAAAGGAATATAAAACGGAGTCCAAACGGAATGAAACCTTTGGCAGCGTGATTTTTTGAAAGAATATGATCCTGGAGACTTGGAATTCAAGTCAGAAGATCCTCAAGGACTCCACGAGATAGGAGGGAACCCCCCCTACAGGGCGCGTCCCCCTGTCTTGTGGGCCCATCGAGCACCTCCCGACCGACTTCTTTCGCCTATATAAGCCTACACTACTAGGGAAAAGCCTATACACAGAATCTTAGCAGCAGCACGGCTCAAAAAGGAGCGCTGCTGCTAACTAGTAGTAGCGCGTGTGCGGGAAACTCGCTGCTGATAAGTTTTTAGCAGTAGCGCGCTTGGCGTAAGACGCGCTGCTACAAATATCGACCGGCGGCGTTCACCTAACTCTATTTAGCAGTAGCGCGGTCGCGCGAACCGTGCTACTGCTAAGCGGACAAGAAGGAGAAGCTAATTACTTGAGGTTCACGCTAGCGCGAGCGAGGACTCGTAACCGCCACCTCATGTACTGCATAGTTCCGCACTCACTCATACTGATAGCACTTCTTGTGTATACCTTTGTTTAGATGGATGACGTTGTTGTAGTTGCAAGTATTCGACACTTGCATGTATTGCTATTTTCGAGATGATGACAAGATATCACTTTGTGCTGGATGATGATTATGATGAGACTAATTGTATGTACATGCTATGATTACATTTTTGGTCTCGCAGGCATTTGTATGTGTATCATGATGACATTTCTATGTGCTAAAGATTCTTCTACAAAGCCTGTTCAAATACAAAACAAATATGCCAAAAAAACTACTTAAATTAGCAGTAGCGAGTGTATAAAAGTTAGCAGCAGCGCCGCGATAGCAGTAGCGCGTCCAGGCAAAGCGCGCTAGAGCTACTAGCAGTAGCGAGCTTCCTCTAACCATGCTACTGCTACACTTGTGTAGCAGTAGCGCCGGTTGGCACACGCTACTGCTATGTGTTAGCTGTAGCACCTTATTAGTAGCGCCTATCCCCGTGCTACTGATACATCTAAAACCCGCGCTACTGCTAGCCTTCTCCCTAGTAGTGCTATGTACCCTAAAACCATCGAATATTAAGATAGATCGGGAGTTCCGCTGTCGCACGCCTCTGTAGCCACGAAAAACCTCTCGGGAGCCCGTTCCGGCACCCTGCCGGAGGGGGAATCCATCACTGGTGGCTATCTTCATCATCCCGGCACTCTCCATGACGAGGAGGGACTAGTTCGCCCTCGGGGCTGAGGGTATGTACCAGTAGCTATGTGTTTGATCTCTCTCTCTCTTGTGTTCTCTCTCGTGTTCCCTCTATGGCACGATCTTGATGTATCCTGAGCTTTGCTATTGTAGTTGGATCTTATGATGTTTCTCCCCCTCTACTATCTTGTGATGAATTGAGTTTCCCCTTTGAAGTTATCTTATTGGATTGAGTCTTTTATGAGAACACTTGATGTATGTCTTGTCGTGTTTATCTGTGGTGACAATGGGATATCATGTTCTACTTGATGTATGTTTTGGTGACCAACTTGCGGTTTCCGCCCATGAACCTATGCATAGGGGTTGGCACACGTTCTTGACTCTCTGGTAGAAACTTTGGGGCACTCTCTCAAGTACTTTGTGTTGGTTGAATAGATGAATCTGAGATTGTGTGATGCATATCGTATAATCATGCCCACGGATACTTGAGGTGACAATGGAGTATCTAGGTGACATTAGGGTTTTGGTTGATTTGTGTCTTAAGGTGTTATTCTAGTATGAACTCTTTTATAGATCGATCCGAAAGAATAACTTTGAGGTGGTTTCGTACCCTACCATAATCTCTTCATTTGTTCTCCGCTATTAGTGGCTTTGGAGTGACTCTTTGTTGCATGTTGAGGGCTTGTTATATGATCTATCTATGTTATTATTCTTGAGACAACTTGCACTAGTGAAAGTATGAACCCTAGGCCTTGTTTCCTATCATTGCAATACCGTTTACGCTCACTTTTATCATTAGTTACCTTGCTGTTTTTATAATTTCAGATTACAAAAACCTATATCTACCATCCATATTGCACATGTATCACCATCTCTTCGCCAAACTAGTGCACCTATACAATTTACCATTGTATTGGGTGTGTTGGGGACACAAGAGACTCTTTGTTATTTGGTTGCAGGGTTGTTTGAGAGAGACCATCTTCATCCTACGCCTCCTACGAATTGATAAACCTTAGGTTATCCACTTGAGGGAAATTTGCTACTGTCCTACAAACCTGTGCACTTGCAGGCCCAACAACGTCTACAAGAAGATGGTTGTGTAGTAGACATCAGTAATCTGTATCATTCAAATACTTCTATAACTCCAAAAATTCTAAAATAAATTGGTGGACCTGAGGAATTTGTCTATTAATCATCTGAAAAAATAATCAACCTAAAAGCACTCTCCAGTAAAAAATGCCAGCTAATCTCGTGAGCGCAAAGACTTCACACAAGTCTTCCCAAAGGTCTTACTGGGCACTTTATTGAAACAAAAGCTATAAAACATGATTACTACAGTAGCATAATCATGTGAACACACAAAAACGGTAAAGGTAAAAATTTGGTTGTCTCCCAACAAGCGCTTTTCTTTAATTCCTTTTAGCTAGGCATAATGATTTCAATGATGCTCGCATAAAAGATAAGAATTGAAACATAAAGAGAACATCATGAAGCAAATTACTAACACATTTAAGTCTAACCCACTTCCTATGCATAGGGATTTTGTGAGCAAAAAACTTATGGGAACAATAATCAACTAGCATAGGAAGGCAAAACAAGCATAACTTCAAAACTTTAAGCACATAGAGAGGAAACTTGCTATTATTGCAATTCCTACAAGCATAAATTCCTCCCTCATAATAATTTTGAGTAGCATCATGAATGAATTCAACAATATAACCAGCACATAAAGCATTCTTTTAATGATCTACTTGCATAGAAATTTTACTACTCTCCACATAAGAAAGTTTATTTTTTATGGCATAGGTATCATCACAATAATCATCATAAATAGGAGGCATGCTTTCATCATAATAAATTTGATCATCAAAACTTGGGGGACAAAAAACATCATCTTCATCAAACATAGCTTCCCCTAGCTTGTGGCTTTGCATATCATTAGCAGCATGGATATTTAAGGAATTCATACTAACAACATTGCAATCATGCTCATCATACAAAGATCTAGTACCAAACATTTCAATGCATTCTTCTTCTAGCAAATGAGCACAATTTTCCTTTCCATCATTCTCACAAAAGATATTAAAAAGATGAAGTGTATGAGGCAAACTCAATTCCATTTTTTGTATTTTTATTTTATAAGCTAAGCTAGTGATAAAACAAGAAACTAAAAGATTCGATTGCAAGATCTAAAGATATACCTTCAAGCACTCACCTCCCCGGCAACGACGCCAGTAAAGAGCTTGATGTCTACTATGCAACCTTCTCCTTGTAGACGTTGTTGGGCCTCCAAGTGCAGAGGTTTGTAGGACAGTAGCAAATTTCCCTCAAGTGGATGACCTAAGGTTTAGGGCCAGTTCTTTTCCCCTCATAATTCTCCAGAATATGATTCTGGGATGCTGCCCATGGAATTATCTGTCCAGTTCTTTTCTATAATTCTAGCATGTGATTGTTCTATGAGTTGTTTGTTGAAATGTCTGGAACGCCCTTAGATTCAAGTGAGTGTTGAATTTGTAATACTTGGTTATTACTGACGGTTTCATGTGTAATGTGAACACAAAAACGAGATGCAAATCTCATAAACTATATAATATTACAATATAAAAGGGACTTGCAAATATCATAAAGTGCTTACCATTACAATTTAGAACCAGAGTCGGAAATATCATATGTTGCATTATATTACAAGTTAAAAGGGAGTTGCAAAATACAAACAGATGGATGATCTCAAGGTACAAGGCTGACGGCAATAGACTCACGTGTAGCGGCCATGGTACCACCATCATCAGGTGGTAAAGCGTTGGCACCTGTAAACGGCTGTGGAGGTTGCACGTATGCATCATTGTCAAACTTGTCAAAATGCTCATCACGTGACTTGCTATCACGAATGTAGTTGTGAAGACACATGCATGAAGTGATGATCATCTTTTGGGTCGCCGGTTTGTAGCATGGTATGCCTTGGAGAATACGCCATTTCATCTTGAGAACACCAAATGATCTTTCGAGAACATTACGCAAAGAAGAATGTCGATGGTTGAATGTCTGATACCTCCCCATGGGAGGGTGTTGTTGGAAATCAAGTACATGATACCGTTGCCCTTTGTATGGTGCTATATATCCAACTCTGTTGGCATTTCTGGAGTCGACAAGGTAGTATTAATCTACAATAAGACATCTTGTACATAAGAATTAGCATGCATACACGTACATAATAATATGCATAGATACAAGAGATTACCTGTGGGTGGTTGTGGATAATTCTCATAGCAAACTATAGCATCGCTCCATACACGTGTGTCATGAACAGATCCGGGCCATCCAGGAACAAGAAAAGTGAACGTCATATCGAAATCACACACTTCCATGACATTTCGGTTTGGTACCCTTTCTTATTCCTATGTTGCGGCTCCAATTCCTTGGGCACAACCACTTTAATGTGTGTTCCATCTATGGCTCCAATAGCATTTTTGAAATGAGGCCAAAACCTTGTTTTTCTAAGTATGGGATGAGGTTGAGAGAAAGATGGATCCATTGGCCTTGATATGTGGGAATTGGCACTCTTGCATGCTCGTTTGTGACACAACAAGCATCAAACACCTCCTCCATTTTGTCCTCCTCCGCAAGTGGAGCATGCCAATACTTGGTAGCCTGCGGACGTGCCTGCAATGAAAAAGCATGTATCCATGTTAAATGAAATGAAATGAAATAAGCAACATAACTCTGTAAAATGACAAAACAAAAAGGCACCTTCAACTCCAATGCCCACCACTCATCCGTAGCAACAATGGTCTTTGTATAAGGATCTCTTCAAATGCCTGAAGCTTTTTGAAGCAATGTCTTCCATATGGCATAATCACTTCTACATGCATCCCACCGGTTTCTTAATTGTTGGTGCGAATAATTTCTCCCGGAGCGCTCATTAAACTTAGTAAGAAAATTAACTTGGCCTACATCAGACAAAGTGGTGTGTCCTGGAGCGCGGTTATTGGCTCGCACCTCCTCTACGCACACATCCATATAAATGGAATGAACCGCAGCATCCCAAATTGCTTTCGTACCCTTCAATTTTTCCATCTACAACATTCACATGTCAATATTTTAATATATACAATCTTTTTTACTAAGCACACATCAATCCATACCAACACAAAATTAATAGTAAGCAATCAATCATATAGAAGTACATTCCTTACAGATTTGCATACAATGTTTTTTGCTAAATTTCATTACATGCCATCAATCACATGTTTGCATCATCCAAAGCAACATACAAATTAACTAACAAGAAACCATACAAGATTCCCCTGCTTTGCCTCATGTAGCAGCAACAATACAATGAGGAATCGTGAGGAAGAAGAGAGACAGTGGAGGAGGCGCTCACCAGCTATCCTGGTTGGGCGGAGGCCGGGCGCGTCCTGCTGTTGGGCGGAGGGAAGGGAGGGCCGGGTAGGTGGGCGGAGGCCGGGGGCGTCCTGCTGTAGGGTGAGGATGGACGCCGGGGCGGGCGGGGAGAAGTCGAGGAGGGGCGGCCGGTCCAGGAGGACTGAAGGAGAAGGGGCGGCCGGCCTGGGGCGGCATCGTTGGGCCTCCCGCTGGTGGATCTGACGACGCCGGCGCGGGGAGCTGGCTGGCGCGAGCCAAAACCTAGCTCGAATTGGCTGGAGATGATGGGTGTGTGTGGAGGACGAAGCGCTTCGTGAGAAATCCCCTACTCTTTGCCTCGCTCGATCGGCCCTCCCTGGTGGCATTCTGACTGTAAATACAGTTGCCAATAGGGGTATTGGTTCAAAGCGAACCGTTTTGCTTTGCGGGAATGACGAGAATTGCCAAGTTGAGGTGATTCTAGGTTGCACTGTAATTCTGAGATGATTTTGGACGATTCCTGAGGCAGAGGTGAGTTCTTTTGTAATTTTGATTCCCCAGGCAGTAATTCTTCACAATTGAGCCAAAAGAATTGGCTCTTATCAATCCGTGGGAGGTGTAGGATGAAGATGGTCTCTCTCAAACAACTCTGCAACCAAATAATAAAGAGTCTCTCGTGTCCCTAACACGCCGAATACAATGGGAAATTGTATAGGTGCGCTAGTTCGGCGAAGAGATGGTGATACAAGTGCAATATGGATTGTAGATATAGGTTTTTGGAATCTGAAAATATAAAAACAGCAAGGTAACTAATGATAAAAGTGAGTGTAAACGGTATTGCAATTCTAGGAAACAAGGCCTAAGGTTCATACTTTCACTACTGCAAGTTCTCTCAACAATAATAACATAACTGGATCATATAACTATCCCTTAACATGCAACAAAGAGTCACTCCAAAGTCACTAATAGCGGAGAACAAACAAAGAGATTATGGTAGGGTACGAAACCACCTCAAAGTTATCCTTTCTGATCAATCTATTCAAGAGTCCGTAGTAAAATAACACGAAGCTATTATTTCCGTTCGATCTATCATAGAGTTCGTACTAGAATAACACCTTAAGTCATAAATCAACCAAAACCCTAATGTCACCTAGATACTCCAATGTCACCTCAAGTATCCGTGGGCATTATGATATGCATTAAACAATCTCAGATTCATCTATTCAACCAACACAAAGTACTTCAAAGAATGCCCCAAAGTTTCTATGAGAGAGTGAAGACGAAAACGTGTGCCAACCCCTATGCATTGATTCCCAAGGTCACGGAACCCGCAAGTTGATCACCAAAACATACATCAAGTGAATCAATAGAATACCCCATTGTTACCACGGGTATCCCACGCAAGACATACATCAAGTGTTCTCAAATCTTTAAAGACTCAATCTGATAAGATAACTTCAGAGAAAACTCAATCCATTACAAGGGAGTAGAGGGGGAGAAACATCATAAGATCCAACTATAATAGCAAAGCTTGTGATACATCAAGAACGTATCACCTCAATAACATGAGAGAGAGAGAGAGAGATCAAAAACATAGCTACTGGTACTACCCTCAGCCCCGAGGGTGAACTACTCCCTCCTCGTCATGGAGAGCGCGGGGATGATGAAGATGGCCACCGGTGAGGGATCCCCCTCCGGCAGGGTGCCGGAACAGGGTCTCGATTGGTTTTTGGTGGCTACATAGGCTTGCGGCGGCGGAACTCCCGCTCTATTGTACTCCCTGATGTTTTGGGGTATATGGACATATATAGGCGAAAGAAGTCGGGTAGTGGAGCCACGAGGGGACCATGAGGGTGGGGGGCGTGCCCAGGGGTGTAGGGTGTGCATCCCTGCCTCGGGGCCACCTCGAAGCTGCCCTGACGTCTACTCCAAGTCTCCTGGATTGCTTCCGTTCCAAAAATAACTCTCCCGAAGGTTTCATTCCATTTGGACTCCGTTTGATTTTCCTTTTCTTCGAAACACTAAAATAGGCAAGAAAACAACAATTTGGGTTGGGCCTATGGTTAATAGGTTAGTCCCAAAAATGATATAAGAGTGTATTGTAAAGCCCATAAACATCCAAAACAGATAATATAATAGCATGGAACAATCAAAAATTATAGATACGTTGGGGACGTATCAATGATTATAAAGTTTGAACATGCCCGTATGTGTATATCTCTAGGTTTGATCTATGAATTTGAAATCACGAAATCCCGGCTTAAAAAATGTACCTCTGTTTAAATGAATTACAAAAGCTAATGATTGAGTCGAATTCCAAAATTCCAATCTTTGTAATTCTAGTACTTCAAAGTATCGTTATCTCATAGTACAAAGTTTGAAACAAATTGATCAACCATGAGTGCAGACACTATTGACCACATATATATATATAGTAGCACTATTCTAATCCCAGGATTAGAATAGTTATTTGGATCACAGCAGCCCCTATATAGGGCCCGATAGGGCCCTCCCGAACTTCTGGACTGCCCCCGGCTCTACAGGATCCACTGGATCCCAAGGCCCCCCGACAGGATCCACCTGATCCCGATCCCGAGCCGCCCCAGCCCACCTCCTCCCCTCGACCCCCCAACCTCCCCCCGTGGTTGCCGGCGATCTTCGCCGGATCTACCCCCCC
>NC_041385.1:535833088-535851535 GCF_002162155.2 Triticum dicoccoides | reverse complement strand
GGATCCGCCACCTCCCCTTCTTCCCCAGCTCCTGGCCGGCCGGGTCCACCGCCTCCCCTCCGTCTTCAGCTCCTGGCCGGCCACCGGTGCGGGCGAGCGAGCGACGGCGGACGGCGGTGAGAGGGAGCCTGCATCGCCTGGACGCGGCGAAGCCGCCATGGACTTCAGGAAGTCGCATCCTCGTCCCATCACCACTGCCCGAAGACTTGGCTGACCAGATGACGGGCCCGACAGCGAGCGACACAACCAACGGAGCAACTCTTCCATGGAGGCGGCATCTGCTGCGCCCACAAATTCAGCCGCAACAGTACATGAACTTCCTCCCAATTTTGCCTTCTTCTTCAATCTTGCCTTCTCTGACCTTCTTGCTTCGTGTAGATGAACTTCGCGCCCCCTGCAAGACATGGATTGCCATGGGATTCCTCTCATACATCCACAATGAATTGTACTCAAGGTGGCCTATCAGCTGCTCGAAAAAGGTTGGCCGAACTTCTAGCCAGTGTATGGTTAAACTTCTTCCTTCCTTCAGTTTGTTATTTGCTTACAGCTATGTGAAGTTCAGGTGGTGTGTGAGAGTCAGTCTAGGCTACAAAAGCTTTTTGTAAAATCTGCCTGCTTACAACCATGTGAAGTTCTGGTAGTGTATGAGCCTCAGTCCAGGCTACAAAACCAGCATTGTAAAATATGCATGCCTGCTTAATATGCCTGCCTGCTTACACGCATGTGAAGTTCAGGTAGTATGTGAGCCTTAGTCCAGGCTACAAATACTATAAAATCTGCCTGCATTCACATTCACATTCACATTCAAAAAAATAAAAAGGAAAATAGAACATGCATGTGATATGACTTGAAGGTCAGGTTGGTATGCACTAGCAGTCCAACCATTCAAAAAACTCATGAAGGTTCAGGTTTTCTAACTATAGACAGTATTTCCCCTTTGCAAGACAAGAAGTTCAGGTTGTGGAGAGTGCTCAGTTCAGGTACATATAAGAAATCTAATATTGCAGAATTAAAAAACAAGATGTGAAGTTCATTCTGTGAAGGGTGCTCAGTTCAGGTACAAAGGCATTGGCAGATGCTCAGTTCAGTGCATAGTGTGATGGCTCTCACCACTTTTATATGAGAAGTTCAGGCTGTGAATAATGCTAAGTTCAGTTATGAAGGTATATGCAGATATAACTTGTGTGCTAATAGACATTTTTTCCTTTTATGTTAGCAAGACACGAGACGCATGAAGAAGCTTAGAAGTTCCCAGTAGCAAGTACACAATCCAAAGCCTGTACGCGTTGCACCACCCTCTCAATGGGTGACACCTCAAACGCACCAACAACATTACCAACCTGCTCCAGACCAAAAATGGATGACATCCGAAACACACGGATACTCCCGAGAAGCTGGGTCACATCCCTATCCGCACAAGTTTGCGCCTCCACCTAATTGGGTGACGCCGGAAATCCCCCGCGGATTATTTGTATCCACCAACAGACTCCCAAGCACGCCGGTGGAGGAGGGGGTGAGCTCAAGTCCTGCGTGTAACTCTGGAGGTTATCCTGGTGTGCCTCATCAATGCCAAAGCGAAGCAACTAAACCGGATCCCAGGACAAATCCAACAGCAACACACACACGGAGGAGAGTGATCTGCACACTACCACCGTTTGATCCTGCTGCTGCTGCTACAAGTCAAAATTGTACGGGGCATAAGGTAGATGAATTGCTTCACAAAACAAAAGAGCAAACCAAGACCAGGATCGCAATACCTCCATAACCACCTCAAGAAAAAAGGACACAAACAAGAGAGAGGCCATCTTCAGCCCTCCTTCCTTCTCGTGATCCACTGTTGCATCCTGCTATGATTACTCCGCCATGCCCCATCCTAGAGGGACAGCAGCCGACACCGACGGAGTTGCGATCATACACGCACGTAAGTGAAACAAAAAATATTTATATATGCATCTTGTATTATCTGCAAATTTTCTGCTTCCTCTAGGATAACAAGTTCATAAACTGCATTTTAAGGTGTTGTTTCGATTTTTTTTCTTTTTCTACAGACGCCAGATCTACCGGATCATCTAATACCAAGACTAAAGATGCGATTCAATGATGTAGAGAAAGCAAGGGAGTTTTATAACAGATACGCCAGACACGCTGGTTTTGGAATCAGGAAGACGGGTGGAAATGACAACCACAAGTATTTTGTTTGCGCCTTCCAAGGGATACACACATCTTCAGTTTCAGAGGCCAGCAGGAAGCAAAACAAAACATCGCAGAGGACGGGCTGCAATGCAAGAATGAGGGTGAAGGTGCAGGAGGATGGCACATGTGTGGCAGTGGATATTGAGTACAATCATAATCACCAGCTCAGTTAAACTGATGACATGCTGGTGTTTTTGCACTCACACAAGAATTATGACCCCACTATTTTGGATTATGTAAAGCTCTTGTAGTACCATGATGTCAAGCACACAACAATCATGTCCATGGTATCTGAAAATGAAGATGGAAGCTACTTCCTAAGCATGACCAGACGAGACCTGCTAAACCAGTAAGTACTCAAACACCCACATACTGCAATGTAAAATAGCATCCTAGCTCACAACCCTTTGCTAGGAAAAAATAAACAAATGCATGTTTGCATGTGATTTGCAGGAAAGCCATGAATGCAAGGAAAGATGATATTGATGATGTATTGAAACTTGTTTCATTCTTCAAAGACATGAAGGCGATAAATGATGAGTTTTTCTATGACATCCAAGTGGACAAGGACAAGTCAATTAAAAGCATTTTCTGGTCCAATGCAAGCTGCCGAGGAGCCTATCAAGACTTCGGCGATTGCGTAACATTCGACAAGACTTACAAGACCAACAGATTTCATATGCCCCTGGGAGTGTTTGTTGGAACAAACCATCACTTGCAGTCAACGATATTTGTTGTTGCCCTGATAAGAGACAAAGATGCAAAGTCATTCAAGTGGTTATTTGATACATTTCTATGGTGCATGAACAACAAGCACCCAACTTGAATTCTAACAGGTGAGTTCAAATAAAAAACTCCTCAAGTTTCGTCATCTTTTCAGTCTATGGGTCTATATTGGGTATATTAGGTTTTATCTGAAAATAATATATGGCAATCAGTTCAACCACTGTTAGCACATAAGTCCAACTAACAGTAGAAGAAAGCAAAATTATCTGTCACATGTTTACAAAAAAACTAGTCATGAATGTGAAGTTCAAGTACAGGAATCATAGAAGTTCAAGGACAAAAAGATGTAAAGAAAAAAACATGTAACATGTTCAGAAAAATATAGTTATTTATGTGAAGTTCAAGCACTGGTACCACAGAAGTTCAACAACACTGTTGTAAGAAAATTTTGAGTGTGACACTACTAGGTAGTCCCACTGCTACCTGTTAAGTTCAAGCACTGGTACCACAGAAGTTCAAGAACACTACCGTAAGAAAAAATACATGTGCCATTTTTAGATAGTCATATTGCTGCATGTGAAGTTCAAGTACTTGTACAACATAAGTTCACCATCAGTACAAAAAAAGAATCAAGTTTCATTTTTTAATTTATGCAGACCAATGCCCATCGATGGCGAAAGCTATACCACAATCATTTCCAAACACCGTCCACAAGCTATGCTGTTGGCACATCTTGAAGAAGTACAGGGAATACCTCGCGTTGCTGTACAAAAAGTATAAAACATTCAAAGAGGAGTTCACAGCTATATTAAACTGGCCGCTGATGCCAACGGGGTTTGAAGATGCCTGGGCTAAACTCGTGCACAAATACAACCTGGAGAACGACCAGATGATGATGCAGCTCTGGAGTGATAGGAAGATGTGGATTTCAGCATATTACAAGAACATTTCCTGTGCTAGAATGACTTCCACACAACCAAGCGAGAGCATGAACCACATGCTAAAGAAAGGGTTTGTCAAGGGGACCCAGAACCTACACAAGTTTGCTAGGCGGGTCAATGCTTGCATACAAACTCGGATGCAGAAGGAGAACGAGCAAACAATGACCAGCATGGTACGATGACAAGTACAAAACACCCCCATCATGTTCTGTTTTACCTTCAACATGTGCACTTTGAATTTTAAAAAATGAAACCCATGACTCTGCGTCGACTAATATCTCACTTTTTGACATGTGCAGACCAATCCTATGACAAAAACAACTTACGGCTACGAGGAAGACATGTCCATCAAGTATACGAGAGCCGTGTACACCGAGATGAGGAATAGGATGAGAAAGGCAACACTATTGCGTGCAAAGCATACAGCAGAGCCCACTAAGTACCTTGTGTACTACCACAACAAGCCTGGCCATGATGATGAAGAAAGATTTTCCTGGTCAAAGCATGAATTCCAGGTTGTAGCTGACCCAAAGAATGAAATATACGAGTGTGAATGCAAGCTCTGGACACATACAAGTGTGTGAAAAAACAACCTCATTAAATAGCTAGACTAGTAGTATCATATCAAAATTTATGAAACTCATTGCTGGCTCTCAAACTATGTATTCTGCATTCATCACAAAAATGCAGGCCTGTTCTGCCTTCACACCATGAACATACTTGACTACCTCAAGCCTGGAAAATTTTCCAAACAAGTATATCCTCAAACGGTACACAAAGACTGCAAGATCACAACCAACCTTTGATACAAGGGACTACAACACAACCGCATCGGATGGCAGCTCAAGACTATCGAAGCAAGACATTTTGCTGCAGCTGAATTTGGTGGTTAACAAGAAAGCGATGAGATGTGACCAGCAAGATGACAGAGCATACTATGTTCTCAAGAGGCTTGTGGAAGAGCTTGATGCAATACATTCAGCAAATCAAGCGGATGCTGACGAAAGGATGGCTGAAGAGGACGCTGAAATTGAAGATGACCTTCATTATTATGCACCTGAAATGCTCAACGCCGCCGCTGAAACCAACCAATGCAAGCAGGGTGATGGCCAATCAATGGAGCAGCGACAACAAGAGACGATGAAATTACCGTTGTATTCTGAAACAAAGGGTAGGAAGAAAATTACTGCAGCAAAGAGAAGTGACAAGAGAGCTCAAATAAAGGCACCACCTGCAACAAGAGTCGTCATGCACGATGAGAACGGAGTGCCACTTGGACACAGGAAATGCAGTGTGTGCAACCAGGTTGCAGGACACAACAAGCTGACATGTCCAACACTCTTGGAAAGAAACAATGCTGAGGAGGTCAAGCAACCCAAATCTCAAAAACAGCAGCCCAAAGTTATGGAACAAAAGAAGGGACCACACCCACAGAAAGCAAGCAGCAGGCTTTATAGCATATGCAAGGAGTATGAACCACATAATGCAAGAAGATGCCCGAAGCGCACAGATGCTGAAAAGACAAGCAAAATGCTAGAGAAGAAACAGAAAACAAGACCTAGAGCCAACAACAAGAAGGTGGTGGAAGATGAAGAGGAAGACAAAGATGAAGACAACATCGAAGAAGAGGAAGACAAAGAGGAAGAGGAAGTGGAATGCGACGATGAAGAGGAAGACGACGATGAACAGGAAGAGGATGATGAAGAGGAAGAGGTACATGTCAAGCAAAAACCTCTACCACCAAAGCCTAGGAGGAGCGGAAGGCTCATGAACAATTAGAATAGGTCAATTAACACAATGCAAACTTATGTCATGTCAATGTGCAGAACATTATGTCATCCCCTGGTAATATACACTGTGAAGTTCAAGTAATATTACTGTAGAAGTCCTGGTATGTTATGGCAGGAAGTGATGTGCTGGTGTTGTACTGCATGAAAGTGCAAGCAGTGTTAAATTGAAAAACATACACTATGAAGTTCAAGTAATATTACTGCAGAAGTCCTGGTATGTTATAGCAGGAAGTGATGTGATGGTGATGTACTGCATGAAAGTGCAAGCAGTGTCAAATTGAAAAACATACACTGTGAAGTTCAAGTAATATTACTGCAGAAGTCCTGGTATGTTATGGCAGGAAGTGATGTGCTGGTGATGTACTGCATGAAAGTGCAAGCAAGAACAAACATGAAAAACATACACTGTGAAGTTCAAGTAATATTACTGCAGAAGTCCTGGTATGTTATGAGAGGAAGTGCTCATGTTGTATTCCATAAAAGAGCAACCAGCAAATAATCATATAGTTTTGAAGTTCATGTCAGCTTACAGAAGAAGTTCTGGTATGTAAAATCGATGTAGGAAAAGAATATGCTTAAATATAAAGTTTCGCCGCATAGACTAAGGTTAGCAAGCCTAAGACAAAGCGTTCAAATGTGAAGTTTTGCTTGGATACGTGCAGAAGTTCATGTACAATGCCGACAAAGATAAAGAAACATCAACAATATCTCTGCACAAATTTACAAATGAAATACATTCACACTTGAAAAAACAAAAAAAATCAAATGTAGATTATACACAAAAGCATACATATTGGTTGGGTTGAAAATTACCAATGCATTACACAACACAGAATATCCTCTCCATCTGAAACCAGTAGCCTAGCCACATTCTCAAAGCAGAAGTTCAAGTCTACGATCATATGTTGGGGGCCCAAAAATAAACAACACAAAAAAATCAAGCGGTTCAACCAAAACCGAGGCAGAAGTTCAGGTACATCTATTGGGGCAAAAACATTCAACACATGGATACTGAAAAACGACGCAGTACATTGAAATTCACAGAAGCCAAATCATTCTTCACACCAAATGCATTTGTCCACAAATCACAAAAAACATTCTTACAACCAAATCTTTACGGAATTGTTCCAATCATTATCAAACCTAAAAATATGTACGAAATGAAATCTACAGTGAAACTAATGCTTCGAATTCACGGGCCAAAGGACTGGATCTCTTTAGGGAGCTCTGAACGCATGACTTCATTCTTCTCGCTAAAAATCAGAGTGTGCATGAACTGAGCCTTCCAGTCATCTGCGGCAGCCTGCAAACAGAAGAAAGGTGAAAACGATGGTTTAGTAACGGATATCTAAAACCACAGCAGGAGCGTCACAGCAAAAACACACAAGAAAAATCAAAGGATGATGAGACAAGAACAAAGACAGAACATACTTCCGCATCACCAAAATCTGCAACAATCTCATCACCGTCATACGAAGAGCTGAACTTCACGGCAAAGAAACCACAATCATTATTCTTCTGCTTCGGAACATCGATGAAATTCGGCCTCTTTGCAATAGTCACCCAGTTAGGCTGCTTGCTTGCCTTGTATGCAGCCTTGCCGTACACCTCCTCGAGCAACCCAACAAATCTCTTCATCTTCCAGAAATAACAAAATTAGATGAAGTCAAAAACATGTTAACCAAAATAGTTAAGTTCAGGTACATAAAAAAGCGACACTTGCATAAGATCCACCTAAACAAAAATAGCAGAAGTTCAACTTCTAAATGATAGTCAGTTCAAGCAGTATTACCAAAACAAAGACAGCAACATATTTTGTCAACACAAGGCATAATAAACTTCATGTCAAACAAGAGAATGTGAAAGGAGGTTCAGCCTAAGAAACACTCACGATATTTTGGCAGTCCCCGTGGAAACTCGATCGCGACGTTTCCATATTATCGTAAGAAAGTGAATCAAGGATGTCAATGCTCCCACGATATCTATTCACCACGTACACACTGTAGTGCGCCATTGTGCCAATTGGCTTGAATAGAATCAATAAAACCTGCCAAGAATGAAAGGACCAGTGAACACAAAATATAAAGCATATGTACTGAAGAAACGGCATGAACAGAAACTTATTGACAAACTCAGCAAAAGGATGCACATGAAATTAAAAAAAAGCAAGAGTTATGAAAAACTAACCAGCTTTGCGTTAAGAAGGTCTTCTTCCTTGCGAACAAACATTGGGAGGAGTTTAGCCAAATTTTTTGCATCGAACTTTGGAACTGTTGCTGCATAGAAATCATACTCCAGGCAGTACTGTGCATCCACCAAAACACAATTAAAACACCTCACAGATGCCACTACAACAAAACTAAGGCAAAAAAGGAGATAGGGGTGCAAAGAACTAAAACCTGTATGAAGTAGGGACTAAGTACAACCCTGTCAGCATTAGAGAATATCTCAGAGGTCTCCGGGTTATCCTTCCACAAATTTATGAGATAATCCATTATGTCTCCTTCCATCTGCTGCCCTTCACCGAAAAGCCTATAAAGGAAATCTCCTGTGAGGTCAATCACACTCCTAGGGATGGTAAACATGCAGTAGCTTGTCCTGTAGAATACAAATGGATGGTAAAAATATATTAGAAGTTCAGATACAACAACAAAATAGAAGTCCAGACACTATAACTCAAAAGGCACGAGGAGACATAAAACAGAAGTTCATATACTACAACAACGGTAGTTCAGACAATACAACAACAGAAGTTCAGACACTACAACTCCAAGGCAAGGGAAAGACAGATGAGGGTAACTCACCCAAAATACTTCTCCAGACTGTCTTTACTCAGCACATACTGTTTCAACTTCCGGGCCTCAGATAGATGAGGGTAACTGTATTTTTCAGGGGAGCACAGGAGAACGCCACCTCAAAGGCAATCTTGATGCTCGCTTGGAGGTAGTTATGTCCCAAAACTCAACTGTCGGTTTCCTCCTGGTCATCACAGAATTCTTCCCACCTCTACCAGCAATAGTTGCAGCAGCACGTTTAACATTCTTTGGATAAGCAATCTTCTCAAAATCATCATCGGAAGAAATCAATTCTGCTTCGGCTGCTTCGACTGCATCAGCCTTCCTGTAGCATGGGGTTTTTGGAGTACCACGAATACCACCAGCCTACTCCCCCAACTTGGAAAGAATGAGGGTCCGAGGTCTATCATCTTCTATCGGAGCTGTACTCATCGATTCCTCCCTAGGCTGGTATTCCTGTGACCCGAGGAATGAGTAGTGGTAATCGGTCAACTCCAACGGATCCACAGTCAAAGAAAAAAAGAAGAGAAAACATCACTATTAAAATACAACTGAAGTTCAGGAACATCACAATGTGCAGTCCAACTAATAAAAGATGACATAGTTGTAGTAAAAAACGAAATGAAGTTCAGGCACAACCAGAGGCACAGTTCAAGATAAACCGATGAACTCGAAATCATTCAACTACAGCTAACAAAAACCATAGAAAGGCATCATCTCTGAAGTTCAATTAGAAAAAAATGCTCATGTCCATTTAAGCAATGGAAGGACAGAAATTACTGAAACCAAAAACACAAGCAAAATTAAAAAAGATAGAAATGAAGTTCATGTACAAAGAAAATGCTCCTCTCCTTCTGAAACAAGCAGCCCAGCCAGATCTCAAGCAGAAGTCCAAGTTTGAGAGAAAAAATATGAAGTTCAGGAAGAATAAAACATGCAGTGCAGGTAAGCAGTCCAACTTCCATATACTTACATGTGTAGTAGCCAAACAGAGATTGGAAGTCAGTCTCAAACAGGTTAGAAGAAGCGATTGAGTACAGCCACGTCTTCCTGATATCCCCGGTATTCTCATGGGAATAATTTGCAAGAACCCCGTCATGATACGAATTAACATTCGTAAGCATGAAGAATCCGCAGTCGATACTGCCATCAAACGAAGTAAAAAGAATAGTGTTAGAACAGAAAAAGAAAGTCAACAAATTAAACACGTCGCAGCTTAAGTACAACTACAGTTAAACAGATGTGATAAAGAGAAAAAGTGGAACTCATACTTGTTTTGCTGCTGGGGGACATCAATCCAATCCAGAGGGAAATTGTCGATGCTAACTGGACTGAAGGGTGTCTCCCTGTCGTTGTTGGCATCCTTCCAAAGCCTCTTGATGTTATCGGTCATCTGCCGAAATAGGAGTACCGCACATTCATCTTTTGGTCCATAGTAGGAATCGAGAAGCTGGAACCTTGAATTCTTCAGGTCAAGGAATACCGACACCCAATGACCGACACCACCCATGGAAGCAGGAACCTCAGGCGGGTCAAAAGTAGGGAAAACAACCTGAAGAATCATAAACACACGAATCATTAAAAAATGAGAATTAATATCAGAACGATACAAAAGAAAAATAAAACAAATATTAACAAAGTGGATCGCACTGCAAAACTAATACAGAGGCAAAGAACAAGATATTGCATAACGAATCATGTGCATCCATGCTATCTGGACCACTCGCCATGAAGTACTTCCTCACACGGGAATGAAATTGACCTCTCAAAATCTTGTCCTAAAATAATGCGGGCAACACCAACATATGAAAAAAATACAAAAACGAGACAAACAAGTTTTAACTAAAAAAATGGTAAGGAAAAAAACAGAAAAGAAATCACTGTATGGTTGACTTACACAAACCCAATATGGCAGGATGAGTTTGTCTGATCCCTGATACTTCGCACATAGATAGTAGAGTGCACACTCAGCCACATTAGACCGAAGCATTCCGCGAGGACCAAAACATATTGCGACATCTTCAACAGAAGCTTCACACTCCTTGTTTTGGAACATAATCATTGATCTAAAACAAGCGAACAGAAAGTAAAAGAAGTTCAACATCAGGAAACTCAGGAAGTTCATAACACATGTTAGCACAGAAGTTCAGCTATATCACAACAGGCAGTACAGTACAAAAGAGGCCAGAAGTTCAGCACCAGATAAGTAAAAAACAAGAAGTTCAGGTACATAGAGTTGGGAAGTTCCGGTAAGAAACCACAGGCAATTCACAGGGGGCACATGGATGATGTAAATATTGAGCAGCTGCACTCACCTCTTGGAACGATCATTCCTATGCCTAGTTACACTGTAATAAAACTCATCAACCTTTTTTTGGACGACAACAAGGTCGCTATCTGCTCACCAAAAAGAAAATAGCAATTAACAACAACACTCAAAGCACATAGATTCATGACAGTTTCAATTAAGACCACCATTCAAGCACAAACATTCAAAACATAAGCACATCTCAGCTTCTACATCAGAAAGGATAAAACCACAGCATCATAGACATCACAACACATGCATTACAAACCTTCGCCCACACAGAAAAACAGGTTCACTTAACATTATTTACAACCCACACGACAAACAGCAAAACCAGAAGTTCAACTTAGACCACACAGGCAGTTCACAGGGGATATCATGGACTAAAACCAAAAAACAAAGAGGG
Source organism: Triticum dicoccoides (assembly GCF_002162155.2). Lineage (NCBI taxonomy): Eukaryota > Viridiplantae > Streptophyta > Magnoliopsida > Poales > Poaceae > Triticum > Triticum dicoccoides. Next base: position 535,840,376 of record NC_041385.1, on the reverse strand, counting down.
GAGGGGATGGGGAAAGAAGAAGCATGCTCCTCTCTTCATGGATCCTTGCCTAGACCAGTGGCAGCACTGGAATGATCAACCTCCTCTCCATAGCTATCACTTTCTATATCTTCATCGTCGTCTCCAGTAGACGTTGCAGCATCGTCGGAAAGGACACCGGCAGCAGCTGTAGCAACCGGATAATCTGAAACAAGAAAAACATTTGGTTGTGCCTATACAGCATCAACATCAACTGATGGCTCTGCTGTAGGAGACTTCTCCGGGCTTGCAGCAGCACTACCACCAGTTTGTACAGCAGACTCAACATGATCTTTCTCCAAAATGATGTCTCCAGTTGTCTTGCCTTGCTCAGCATCAGAAACCTCAGCGCCAACGGATGGCTGAGGTTCAGTCAGGACCACCCCGTCGGAGCAGCCGGTGCCTGAGACGGACATGTCTGCAGCCTTCTCTGGAGCAACACTAACATCATCATTCCGCTGCTGCAAAAAGAAACAAAAAGTCATTACAAAGGGCTGACTGAACCTCATGCATAGGGTAGCAAGTCCGTCTCAGGGGCAACAAGACAAATGGATAAGAAAAAATTGTACCTTATTTTCACTGCCATGAACTTCATCAACTAATACATCACTAGAGGGGCAAGGATCATGCATAGGGGCAGCTTCATGCACAGGATCATCTTCATGCACAGGTAAAACATCCTCCCTAACCCCAGCACCATCATCAACAGCCTAGAAAATAATAATGTAGAAAACAAATACCTAATCAGCAAAAGTTCATGTTACATAATCAGAGAAGGTCAGGTATCACAACTGGCACATAATGGAAGTCCAAATACAGTAAACATAGCAGACCAGATATCAAACTACCATTAAGATACAAAAGAAGACAAAAAGTGAAAGTCATCAAAAGTCATAGAAGTTCAAGTGCTGAAGCACTTGAAGTTCAAGTCCTATAAACAGAGAAGGTCACCTAGGAAACACTAGTACAAAACAGAAAAAAGACTAGAAAATAATCATGTAGAAAACAAATACCTAATCAGCAGAAGTTCACGTTACATAATCAGAGATGGTCAGCTATCACAACTAACACATCATGGAAGTCCAACTACAGTAAACATAGAAGATAACATACCAAACTACCATAAGATACAAAAAGGAACAAAAAGGGCCAGTCATCAAAGTCATAGAAGTTCAGGTGCTGAAGCACTTGAAGTTCAGGTCCTATAATTAGAGAAGGTCACCCTATAACTGCATAACAGTAATAACTCAAAGCTAACAATGAACACTAGTGCAAAAAAATATATCAAAAGCCAAATAAACAAACCTCTTTGGTACGCTCCACATGGCCTCCTTCACGACCCAAATGAACGGGATCCTGCCTCTGAATCTCGCTCACAACAACACTCGCCTCATCTTCAAAAGGCTTGCAACGGGCGTCCTGCATTTCCTTGAACAACAGAAAACTAGCCCGGAGGTGGGAAGTGCTCTCACGAAGCTCGACAAGATATTTAGCTTCAATCGACAAAAGCTCCTTCGAAGACTCGGCATCAAAACCGTGGCCGAGAGGAAGAATACCATCCACGCGACTAAGACGCTCAACCATTGTCGGAACACGAGCCATATCTCCACAAACAGTTTCCAAAAGTCCATCAATCCTAGAAAGGGAAATATTCGCAACATCGAACAAACTCTCGGAAGAAACGCCACCTGCAGCACTCACACGGGCAGAAGAACATCCTGGATCTACAGGGGGGCACCAGTGTTAACATCCCGCGAGAATTCAAATCTCGGAGAACTTCCACTACCTAGGCTGGCGGCACGAGGCATAGTAAGAACAGGACGTTCGATGACACTAAAGAACACAACCTCAGCCGGTGTCTTCCACTTCATATATGAAAACAAAAATCAACACGTCACAGAACAAATGAAAGAACATGGAAGCAGCAATACAGAAGACAGTAGCAGAAGTTCAAGTTAGTACCACAAGCTGATACTGAAAACAAACACAATGACAAGGAAAAAAAGGCAGAACAATCAGATACACAAACTACACCAAAAATTCCAATAATGCCTACACACGCAGTACATTTTAGAAGTCCAACTATGTCTACATAGGCAGTACAACAATATATGACCAGAAGTTAACATGCTTTCAAAAATGTTGGAAATTTACATAGCAGAAGTTCAACCATGAATGTGCAACAACAAAGTTTAGCTTATTTCATATGAATATATCCAGAAGTACACATATGTACACAAAGGCAGTAATACCATATAAGCCAAGCAGTTTAGCTAATTTACTCATCTATATGAACCAGAAGGTCATCTATGTACATAGCAGAAGTTCAACCATGCACACAAAGGTAGTACTAACTACACAGAAAAGAAGAAACACTCACAGGTAGTCTCCCAAACACCTAGTTGGCTGGGTCATCATCACCTTTCCTGACCAAGTCAGCCGCAGTGAGCTCAAGAAGCTTGGCCTGATCCATGTAATTGATGCGAGGCATCCTCAAGTCAACATTAGGCGTCTTGCCAATGATAAGGCAGTCCAGGTACATAAGAAGCGGCGCGATGGCATAGCCTGTGACAGCTTTTCCTGTGCTAGTACCTTGTTGATACCTAACAACAGCACTTCGAAGGTCATCAACAACCAACTGGTAGTAGTCCATATCTGCCATATCGTCAAACACAAGATTCTCAACCATTGCTGCCTCCTTGGACACTCGTGTAGATGTTCCAGGGATAACCACCTTCATGAAAACAATCAGGTAAAACACTTGCAGAGCAAGATCATCCTTCGTCTCATCCTTCCCAAGATCCGCGAGGATATTCTACAGATCCTTTGTCTTGATGTCGTCACTCCTAGCGTACCCAAGCTTGCCCTTCAACCTCATAACAGCATCATCAAACCCATCACTCGAAGGCCTAGGAGGGGTACGATTACCTTGAGGGAATCCAAAGAGATGGTGAATAGCATCACTTGTAATACGCAGAACCTTGTTCGCCTCACCCATGTCCAGAATCATGGTTGCAGGGTCAATCCTCGTGTAGATGTTGCCCATCAAAGGACGAGAAATGTTGGAATCAACCTTCAGGTCAAACACACAACCAAAACCAGCCTTGATAACCCTCGTCTTGTGCCTAAGCTATAGCATTTTCGCACACGTCTTCACCTCTCCTAGTGAGCAGCGAACCGTCTTGTTAAAACATTTTGCCTCGCCTCCTCCTTGGCCACCTTCTTCGGGCGCTTTGCATCCTCTCTTCCTCCTCTCAGGCCGCTCCACAAGCGGATACCGGAAAAAATGAGATACACAATGAGATACATAAGCTACACCAAAATTCCACTAGTGCCTACAAAATTACACACTCAGTACATTTCAGAAATCCAACTATGTATAAATAGGAAGTACAACCATGTATGACCAGAAGTTAACATGCTAACAAAATGTTGGAAATTTACATAGCACAAGTTCAACCATGTACAACAAGGCAGTAATAAAACATGAATACCAAAAGTCCAACTATGTCACATAGGCAGTACAACCATGTATGACCAGAAGTTAACATGCTTTCAAATTGTTGGAAATTTACAAAGCAGAAGTTCAACCATGTATACAAAGGCAGTAATCAAACATATATGTCAGAAGTCCAACTATGTAAACATAGGCAGTACAACCTTGTATGAACACTAGTTAACATGCTTTCAAAAATGTTGGAAATTTTAAAAGTAGAAGTTCAACCATATACACTAAGGCAGTAATCAAACATGTATACCAACAAGTTAAGCTAATTTCTTCATGTATATACCCAGAAGTCGAACTATGTACACAAAGGAAGTAATACCGTAAAAGCAAAGCACGTCGGCTAATTTATTCGTCTATATGGAGATGGAGCAGAAGGTCAGCTATGTACGCCAAGGCAGTGCTAAAAACAATAAAACTACAGCAATAGCGACAAATGCTCTAAAAAACATTAAACATGGGACATTAATACCTGATTAGCAGCAGCAGCATCATCGACGTCGTCCTCATCATCAGCATTGAAATCAGCATCATCCTTGTCTTCTGGATTAACACGAGAACGCTTCTTCACACCCTTGTTGACCTTTGCAGGTGGAACCTTGCGGTTCACGCCGCATTTCTTCCCCTTACCAGATGCACCAGCACCAAGCGGAGAAGGTGTAGGCGCGGTAGTGGCAAGCACACGAGGACTATGGCGTGGCGTACCACCAAGGCCTAACCCTTCATCTTCAACAACTTATGCAGGCCTTGAAACACGTGGGCTCTTCCGAGGAGTAACTGCACCAACTACTAGCTTCCTCGCAGCAGCCTTCTTGATTTTCTTCTTAACAGGGATAACCATGTCATCACTACCACACGACACGTCTTCCTCAACAGCGAGCTCAGTCGCACGAACAGATCCAGGAACATCAGAACCTTTCTCAAGGCGGGCCGCCCTCGTCTTGTCAAAATCTTCTTGCTTCTTCCTCTTATGTTGGTCCTCCAGGAGAAGCTGAAGAGGCACATCCTCGGCTTGCGTGACAGGTTCAGTGCCATCAACAGACTACGACTGCGTCTCTGACATCTGAAGAGAGCACAAAGAATCCTGAACGTAATCACAACCTTTGACTGACAGAGCCTCCTCCTCAACAGCAGTTGGGGTTTCTGATAAACCCAAATCAGATAAAACATCGTTGATGGTGTTCAAAGCTTCCTCCTCTGTGGAAACATCTGCAAAGAACACAAAAAATCGAAGCAAAGAATAAAAAAGTCAGGAACAAAAACAAAAACAAACAACATGAACAAGCTAAAAAAACATGGCTCAAAACTTTAAAATGAAAATAAAAGGGGTTCCACATACTAGGTGAAGCAAGAGCCGCAGAAGCAAGATCCTCAAGGCTTGAAAAATTCTCAAGGCTCGAAGCAACCTCGGCAATCACAGTCAAAGGGATAATGGGTGATTTAGCCGCATCAGATATTGGAGCATTAGTATTAACCTCTGAAGCTCCATCTTGACCGCAGGCATTTTTTCAGAACTATTCAACTCATCACCAACTACAAAAAATGCAAGTAAAAAGGTAGATGAGTACTAATCCGCAATCCTACACCAAAGAGACTTCTACTTTTACAACAATGTCCAATACCCAGATGTTCAACACTACCTAACAAAGCAGTAAACACAAAAAACAAACTAAAAAACCTACAAACTAAATATAAAAACAATCTACACCAGAGGTGCTACTACATACATGATGAATGTCCAGAAGTTCAACGATACATAACAAAGCAGTAAAACAAAATGTGCATAACAGAAGATCAACCAAATTTCATTAGAATCAAACAATAATAAAAACCAGAAGTTCAACTACGTGACCCAAGCAAATAGCACATAAAAAAGATGTAGCATGACCACAAATAGTATTTCACAGGCAAACTAAATATCAATACCATGAACATGATAACAAGAAAACAAAAAACAAAGATATACACTTTAAATATGAAATGGCACACACATAAACTATGTGTAAAATGCATACACACAAAACTTGTTAGAAGTTCACACTACTAAGACTGGCAGTCCAACATAAAAACCAAATGAAGATATGGGCAGACATATATAACAATACTACTATTTAAAATACAAGATACAACTACATTAAGATACCCGGAGAAGATTTTGAAACCATGACAACACAACCGCCTCGATCAATGCAACTCCAAACACTAGAACAACCTGTAAACACAGAAGATTGATTCCATATAGTTAGCAAGTACAAAAACATACAACAAAATGCAAAAAAGGAAACTGAATCAAACCCTAGAACCAACTACAAACAACTAGAACCAACAAGTATGAAATAGATGACAATAGCACATATAGGCAAGCACAACAAAAAACGTATCCAGAAACTAACTACAATGTCACAAACATAATTTAGACCTCCAAATCCACATCACTAATGCCATTAGATACAAAAGATCTAGCATCAACAATCACACCCCAACCTATCTGACATGCACCTAACTGCTAAAATCAACAAAGGGGAAATGAAAATCCACACACAAGCATATCACAAACAAATCTGGCCACGGGGGAATGCATTCCAACCACCACACGCGGAAGAACCCCTACCTAATGTCCCACCAACCCATCAGAAAAAGGGGGTAGGAGGCGGACGCGAGAACAAACAAAGCAAACAAGGCAGGCCTCCACAGATCTGGCAAAAGTGAATACAAGCATTAGGGGGGAGGGGGTGGGGGGCAGCATTTGTACCTCTCCAAGCATGAATCCGCGGCGGTTCTTCACTCCCCACAACGACACGCGCAAAGCAGTTGCCGCCCTCGCTTCAGAGCAGTGGAGAGCGGGATGGGCGAGGGAGAGCGCGGCGCGGGGGAGTAATAGGAGCGGGGGAGTGTGCCGGTTACTCCACTCGCGAGGGCACGGGACAGGGGCGGAGAAATCGGGGGGAGTAGCAGTTGAAGGAGGCAGCGGAGCGACGGAGAGGGAGGAGAGAGAGAGCGACAGAGGGAGAGGAATTTTCTGGCAGGTGGTGGCGAGGGATATGGTCAGTTAATGCCTATCTGTCGTGGGACTTGCAGCACCACCGAATTTACAGTTTTACCCCCCAACAGCTAAAATAGTAAATACATGTGTAGATAAAATAAATGCACCATTTGAATGCATCTATTATGATGAGATAAGATCACAAAACAGCAAAGCTCATATCCTCAAAACCAAAAATAGATGGAAAATACACTACTAAAGGAAGAAACATACATACATAAATATGCCTCTAAAAAACAAGAGAAAAGAAGTTCAAAAAATAAAGAACAGAAATTCAAGTACTCTAATAAAAGAAGTAAAGAAATAAGAATAAATAAACCATAAAGAAACAAAAAGAAGAAGTTCAAGTACAAAAACAGATGAAGTTCATATCTAACCCTAAAAACACTAAGATGGATAGTGGGGTCACGTATGTGACAGACTCGCCTCCGCATGCGACAACGCGGCACGCCGCGTCGTCGCCTACTCCGGCTCGTTCCTGTCTCGGCCTCGCAGGGGGAGGGAGGGGGGTGCCAACCCCCCTCCCCCCTGCTCGGCCTCGCGCTACCGCATTGCTGCGCGCTAGGATTTGACATGACGCAATACGGTTATTCTGTTTCCACCCCGACCGCACGCACCCTAAACCTTGAAAACCCTAAGATAGATAGTGGGGTCACGGATGTGACGGACTCGCCTCCGCATGCGACGATGCGGCACGCCGCGTCGTTGCCTGCTCCGGCTCG
>NC_041385.1:535829311-535831562 GCF_002162155.2 Triticum dicoccoides | reverse complement strand
CTCGGCCTCGCGCTACCGCATTGCTGCGCGCTAGGATTTGACAGGACGCAATGCGGCTATTCTGTTTCCACCCCCACCGCACGCACCCTAAACCCGAAAAACCATAAGATAGATGGTGGGGTCACGGATGTGACGGACTCACCTCCGCATGCGACGACGCGACATGCCGCGTCGTCGCCTGCTCCGGCTCGCTCCTGTCTCCGCCTCGCAGGGGGATGGGAGGGGGGTCCCTCCCCCCTCCCCCCCTGCTCGCCCTCGCGCTACCGCATTTGTCAATAGGCCCAATGCCTATTTCAATTTCTACAACTATTTAAATCCTAAAATAACAAACATAATTATATTTAAAGAAGTTCAAATAGAAAAGATAGAGAAGTTCGAGGTTTTGTCAAAACCTCAAATGAACATTTTAAAAACTACTAGCATACAGAAGTTCAGGATAGTTATTCATTGAAGACCAACAACTACTATAAGTATGAAAACATACTAGAAAAATAAGAAATATACGCATATCCGTAGGAAAATTACATGGTTGCTCATGGGACTATCAACAAAAATCCAAAGCAATGCAAAAGTACAAAAATAACATAAAAACAGAAAGAAATACAGAGGGGCTTGCTCCATTACCTTGAAAAGAAGGAAAAACAGAAGATCGGGTATGAACAGTACAGAAGTCCAGCTTGTACAACAACCCTTAGATGATCTGGAAAAAGTGCATGCATACTTGGACTAATCCCATGATTGCCCACGAGACAAACTCTAAAAATAACATCTCAGGATCTAAAAATATAAAAAAAAGAAAAAAAAGAAAATATATAGCACCATGCACCTTCGCCTTGCAAAATATGGAATGCAATGTGGAAAACCAGAAGTTCAACCATTAATTAGAAAGAAGTCCAACATTTACTGAAGATGGTGATTATCGAAAATAATAACCATCGACTGAAGTCCAGCATCTACTTAGAGCACAGAAGTTTAGGTGCGGAAGTTCTAGCAGTCCAGCTTGTACAAACAGAACAAAAATTGATTGAAACAACAACCCCGATTAAATTTGGTTCCCAAATTTAATCGTTTGGGTCAATTCCGACACGTCAACAGCCATTTCGAACGTCGTCATACTCCAGATAAAAACATCCAAAAAGGATCCGCCATCAATCAGTGCACTCGAACAATGAACCACGACGGGAGACAGAAAGTGCAATCCGCAAATTTGGAATGAATGAGCTAGCCAAATCAAATTAACAAAATGGGAAGGATTCAACCGCCATTTCGAACGTCATCATGCTCCAGATAAATAAGAAAATGATCCCCATCATATTGTCGCTCGAACAAAAAACCACGGCGGAAGGCAGAAGATCCAATCGCCGGATTCTGATTTGTATGAGCCTGAATAATCAAATTAACAACATGGGCAGCATTCTGTCTCACTGATGCACGCAAATCCACACCCAATTTGAACAGAAAACCTACAAATCTACAACAGCGGCCGAAACCAATCCCGCAGACAAAGAACAGATGTGGCGGAACACCAAATTGAATTCGTTCGAAAATAACAACAAATCATGAAGTAAACTCGTGCCTAAAGCCAATATTCATCCTGTTATAGATCCTAGAACATCCAGTACATGCAAAACACCTGTGACAGACCCATGTTCATCACCGCCCGAGAGCACATCCACCAAACAGCTAGATTCCTAATCAAAACAAGCATTTAGATTCTAAAAACCGTGTAAACATTACACTTACATCGCCAACAACACGAATGATCAGAAAAACTCGCGGTAGAAGGCACGGTTGCGAAGATAGCCCGAAGGTCGGGTTCGTACAGAGGGGAAGTTCAGGCGCATTACTCGGGTAGTTCAGGTTGTGATCGGAATAGTGTTTATGTATATATATATATATAGGGTGGGTCTATTATGATAACACCCTTAAGACTCTTATTCTGCACACCAAACCCTTATTCTGCTAACACCCCCACACCGACCCGCATCCTTCTGCCCGCAACAGCAACCCAACCCACCCCACCTCCTTCTGCCCGCAAAAGCACCCCACCCCACGTCCCACCCCGCACCCACCACCTTCTCCTCTGTGCCGGCCCACCCCAAACCACCATCCACCGCCGGTTCCCCCTTCCTCCGGTGCACCACCCCCTTACGCACCTTCCCGCCGACGCCAACTCCTCCCACCTCCCACTGCTACTCGGATCCAACCTACCCTCCTTGCACCCCCCCGGCGGCTAGGGACGGATCTGGCA
>NC_041385.1:535825260-535828967 GCF_002162155.2 Triticum dicoccoides | reverse complement strand
GCCGCCGAACCACCCTCTTCCTGGAGTCGCCCCATGCCCCCTCTCCCACGCCGCCGAACCACCACCTTCCCCGCGCCTCCTTCCTGCACATCCAACCCCTGCTTCCTGTCGGGGCTGCACGCACGTTCTGGCGAGATCCGCAAGTTAGCGCGCCACTTCATCGGTGAGGGCCACCGCGCCGGCTGTAGCACACCCCTCGGCGCCGTGCAGTCCAGTGCGTGAGTGCTCGCAGCACGCCCCCAGCACCGGCGACCCCGCCACCTCCCAAGCTTCGTGTCCCCGCTGCTGCTTCCAACGGCACATCACTCCACCTTGCCTCCCACGCCGTCGGCAGCCGCATCCCCCTTATCGCGGCCAGATCTGCGTCCCCATGGGTCGATCCACCACCATCCCGAGCCACGGCCCGCCAAGCAAGCAGTTTGGCACTGCCCCGACCTCCCGCCCGCCGTGCCCCTGCTCCTCACTGTGCCAGCAAGGATCCGCCAGGCCACCACCTCCCACAACGCGCAACTACCTCTCCAGGCTCGCTAGTGCTCCATCCATTGCAGATCCGTCGGGTGTGCACGGGAACAGCCGAGCCATGTTGCCCGTCCGCTGCCTCCTTATCCCCAGCCGCCGCGCGCGTGATGCAGTACACTCTTGCTGTAAAAAATCCCGGCCGTCTCCAACGACAGCGGAGTCAACACCTTGGGTGCCCGTGTCTAGTTCTGATAAGCTCTTTTTGCTCTCCTTTTTTGTAGATTTTGGATTGTGCACTTCGCATCATGCGGATACAGTGTTGCAGTTTGGTGGTGCACGACTTGCAGCTCCTCTTTTTTCAGCACCTAGAGCTCGCATTTTGGGTGATAAACTTGATGAAAAAGAGGTTCATTTCATGTGTACATTGCAAAAAATAGTTGTAGTGCACTGTTTTGCTCATGTGGCTCACTGTTTTGTGTTTTTGCAGCTCACTGTTTCATTCTTGAGCGATTTGCATTCCTTCAGGGATCCGAGAATTTGAGAGAAGTGGAATTGCAGTCCGGCGGGCTGTGACATGCAGTCCTTCACGCGTGTCCGTGCGGTTTATTTTTTGTACAAGTATTTGTGATGTGATATAGTGCAGCTCGGTTGTCCTCAAATGCAGTTTGGCTGGCCATGAGTGTTTTTTATCTGGCTAGTCCTGATTTTTTTGGTGGTCATTGACTCAAGACAACGCATGCAGTTCGGCTGGCGCAGCCATGAGGTTCAGCCACCTCCAAAAGGGTTGGGTGTGTTTTTGGTGCAATACAGTGCATGGGAGTAAAAACTCGGGTGTCTCCTATCTGCAGTGCTGATATCTTGAATAAAATTGTTTGAAGAAGACAAAAAAAGTAATCCGCTCCAATTTGTGTAGCAGCTCATTACCCCTCTGTATGAAGTGCAATTTGTTTCACGCGTTTCAAAATTTAGTCAACTACATCAACATCTGGAGTGCGTTTGGTCCTCGTATGTGGTTCACTTTTAAGTGCGATGGTGTTCACTTGCCCCCGACATGAAAGATCAAATTTTTTAGCAGAAACAAAAAACAGTATTGCAGTTCGCTTCGATATATACTGCTGTTTACTTGCCCTCGTCTCTGCGGTGCACTCTCGTTCATAAAAAAGGTTCAAAAAAAGACAACAGTAACTCGCCTGAGAAAATTTACGTCCGACAAAAAGAATTCATGAAGTTCACTTGACTGTTTGATGCAGTGCGGTTTTCAGTCTAAATCAGTGCGTTCATGTGTCTGATGCAGTAAATACGGTGATTTTGGTGTCGCAAAAAACAGAGTGTCCGCATTTTTGTAAAATCAAAAATGCTCTTAAACCGTAAGGAATTAGAGATGGTGTTCTACATGAAAAAGTTGCGTCTCGTCGATATCTATCCAACAGCGTATACTTTGAATCATTTCGACCAGCGGTGAACAAAATTTTCGTGAAAAACGGCCGCTGCCACTCGTCGTTCGCCGCACGATTTTCTAAATTAACTTAAAACCGCAAGGAATCTGAAAACAAGTTCTACATACTAAAGTTGCGCCTTGTCCATAGATTTCCAACGGCGTATCATACGTATCGTTTCGACAAACGATTAGCAAACTGGAGCGAAAACAGTACCAAAAATTTCAAAAAATTTGAAAAACAGAGTTCCGCGATTTAGTAAATTTGAAACTGCTCTTCAACCGTAACAAATTAGAGAAAGATTTATATATGAAAAAGATGTGCCTCGACGATATCTATCCAACGGCGTATCATTTGCTTCATTCCGACAAGCGGTTTAGAAAAAACGCGAAAAAACGCTCGCTGCCACTCGTCATCGGCCGCACCATTTTCAAAACTGCTCTTAAACCGTGTGGAATCTCAAAAAGTGTTCAATATGTCGAAGTTGCGCCTAATCCATAGCTTTTCAACGGTATATTACACGCCTCATTCCGATAAACGGTTAAAAAATTAGAGCGAAAACAATACCAAAAAAATAATGCGTACAGTTTTTTCCGACGATAAGTTCACTAGTCTCTATTGCAGTGCTCGTCGTCAAAATGATGCAGTGCGCTTCTGTTGAGTGTGCAGTGCCGAAGTGGTGTGCAGAATAGTTATTCTGCTAATATTAGCAGAATAGACCGTCTGCTAATATATATATATATATATATATATATATATATATATATATATATATATATATATATATAGGGTTGCTAAACTAAGCCTGAGCGCATATTTCCTATTATGCGCTCTGGTCTAACAACACGCACCCAAGGAGCCGATAAAACAGCGCACGCACCATGGTACAGCCGAACCAGCGCTCCCACCTGAACGTAAACGCCTCACTAAATATAGTAACCACCTCCATCCATTTACTACCAGTGGGAAATCAATGGTAAAAAAATGAAATTCGTGGTAAGAGACACGTGGTTAGTCTGCACACACCACTCCTACTACTCTTAAAAATAATAGAAAAACATGGTAACGACGGTGAAGATATTACTGCTAATTAGCCCACACGAATCCCACTATCGTACGTAACTTTCATCGAAAGCATAGTAATGAAGGAGAAAAAGCCTGCTCGTATTCTTTTGTATGGATAGTTGATTTGCTAAACAAATTTTTTTCGGCCTTTGCTTCATAATCTGTTTATATGGAAAAATATAAAAAATCTCTGCTTCATATGGATTTTCCACATACAACTCATGCATTAGTTGAGTAGCCAATAATAATTAGTTCACAAAAGATGTAGTAACTGAATTACCACCCTTTTTTGCACCTTTGAATAGCTAATATAATTAACTCATATAGGATGTAGTAAATGTATTACCGTCCTTTTTCACATTTCTATAGTTCCCCAAGTAACCACAGTAGCACACATGAGGAGTCTTTACCCCTCGTTACTATGTTTCTGGTGGAACGCTGGAGAGCATTCATATGCGCAAATTACAAAAGCAAGATACAAGCAGTAAACTATTTACTATTGTTACCATATTTTCCACCCCTTTTTCGACTGGAGGGTCGGAACCATGCATTAGTTTGCTGATTTGTCAGAGTGGTGCACGCAGACCCATCACATGCTCCCTTTTTACTAGATTTCTTGTCGGATTACTATGCTCAACGAAGCTTTTACGTTCAAGTGGAAGGAGTGTTGCTTTCGTTGGCATGCTGGTGTGCGCGCAGTTCGGCTGGAGCGCAAAATAAAACAAATGCACTCAGGCTTAGTTTAGC
>NC_041385.1:535784583-535824930 GCF_002162155.2 Triticum dicoccoides | reverse complement strand
ACACACGAGCACATTAACACCCCCTCTCTTCTAAGGTCCGGACCCCAATATAGGTCTCTATCACTTTTTCTCTCGGGCATGCACACATCTCTTGCCCCACTCTCTAGGTCTCCCAGCATCTCTCTTTCCCAAGCACACGCACTATATAGAGTGTATCTTTCCCATACACACAAAACGTCGCCCCCAAATGTCTATCTCCCTAGTTATGTGGTTCTCGCACACTCACCTCACACACCAACCCCACTACAAACAAGCACACTTTGTCTCCTTGTGCACCACTCACCTCTTTCTATCACTCCTACATGTGGACCCACCACAGCTCCTTCCCTATATACATATACATAGTGACTCTTGTCGGTGTCAAAACCGGCGGATCTCGGGTAGGGAGTCCCGAACTATGCGTCTAAGGCTAATGGTAACAGGAGGCGGGGGACACGATGTTTACCTAGGTTCGGGCCCTCTCTATGAAGGTAATACCCTACTTCCTGCTTGATTGATCTTGATGATATGGGTATTTACAAGAGTTGATCTACCACGAGATCGCAGAGGCTAAACCCTAGAAGCTAGCCTATGATTATGATTGTTGTTGTCCTACGGACTAAACCCTCCGGTTTATATAGACACTGGAGGGGGCTAGGGTTACACAGAGTCGGTTATAGAGAAGGAAATCTACATATCCGAATTGCCAAGCTTGCCTTCCACGCAAAGGAGAGTCCCAACCGAACACGGGACGAAGTCTTCAATCTTGTATCTTCATAGTCCAATAGTCTGGCACAAGTACATAGTCCGGCTATCCGAGGACCCCCTAATCCAGGACACCCTCAGTAGCCCCTGAACCAGGCTTCAATGACGATGAGTCCGGCGCACAGATTGTCATCGGCATTGCAAGGCAGGTTCCTTTTCTGAATACTTCAAGGTAGATTGTGTCGGCGTTCTAGGAACGGGGGTCCCCAGACTTTCCTACCTGCGGCCTCCGACGTGGCTCAAGTGGTGGCCCAGTACGGCCCATCTTCATGAACTCAAGCTCTAGACCCTCGCGAGGGGCCAAGCCTCGCGGGACAGACGACGAAGGGCTTCCTCAGGAGCGGCCTCACCAGGCAAGCTCGCGAGGAGGCAGAGAGATCAAGGCAGGGGTACCTCGCGAGGTGCTCGTGACGCAAGCCATGACGATCGATACCAAGCGGGCGCCGGCCTGCACAGTGTCCTTGTTTCCTCTTTGGTGCAAAGGGGGCAATTGCAGGCGTGGAGTACCAAGGCATCATGCAAAGGTTACCATTTCAGTGCAACAAGACCAAAACCAGCAGAGCGGAAGGATGGAGGTCACTGTGGAGCCCAAGATAGCGTCATCGTCAGTGCCTTTGGCAGCCGAAGACCAACTTTAGTCAGGATAACTTGTACTAGATGTTCCCCTTCAAAATTGCCGTTGTTGGCTCCCTTCCTGCTCAATATTTTGGAAGAGGACCAGGGCCTCTATATATAGAGATAGCCACCACCATAGTAGAGGGATCACTCCATCGAGAGCCTAGAGATCCACCCAAGCACCGCACCAGCTGAACAACACCTCTCGCGAGGCTGTTCTCCCCCTGTACTGTTCACCATCAGCCCCAGAGGCAATCCACCACACCATACACTGGATTAAGGTATTACACCACAACGGTGGCCCGAACCAGTATAAACCTCGTGTCCCTTGTGTTGTTCACGCTTTAGCTTCGATTCGTAGCGAGGCATTGGGATGTGTATCGGTAGGAGAAAAATCTTCGTGCGCACCCCAGAGTTTGAACCTTAAGGGTTTGCCGGAACCCAATATCCGACATTTGGCACGCCAGGTAGGGGTGCACCAGAATCTTTCTTCCGCTGTTCCGCGCTTGATCATTCATCGCATCAATGGCTGACGCTCGTCGAGCTCGCGCCGAGCATCGGTCTACTCTCGCCGCCCACGTCGCCCTGACGGCTCCCGTCAGTGGGCCTCCCCGTCGTTCCCCATCGCCTTCCACCAACGCCGCCACCGGCCCGACGGGGAATGAGCAGCAAGCCTCGTCGCTGCATCCCTCGGTGCGGCAAGAAGGCCACACCGCCACTCCGTCGCTGACTCAAGCTGGTTCATCGTCTCACGTCCGTCGCGCTCCCACAGACGCGCATGCCGTGTTGCTCCTGACACGCGAGCTCCTGCACTACCGCCCCGTCGATGACCTCTACGAGGAGTGGCTCGCTCGCATCACCGAGCTCGTCAGCGCCGCAGGGGGCTCTCCTACGCCGTCCCTCTCGCTGCCTCATCCTCCGTGTTGCATGGGTGATGCTGCTCAGGAGGTGCCTCCGCCACCTCCTCCTCAAGAAGGCGCCCTGGCTTCAAGGCGCGTGGCCCCTGGACGAGACCAACCGCGTCCAGCGCCCGCGCGACAAGAAAGGAGCTGCCAAGAAATCCCTCGTCCTCAAGAAGGTGCTCGCGTGCTCCCTGCTCCAGCACATCATGATCGCGTCCCTGCACCAGCACGTGAAGACCCTGCGCTGCCCTTGGTGGCGGTGCGCGGGAATCCCCAAGAGCAAGCCCCGCGTTTGCAAAGGGCTCCGGTGGCCACCGCAGGCTGTTGCGCATTTACCACCGAGCTACGCAGTGTCACCTAGCCGGGCAAGTTCAAGCCGGATCTACCTCCTCGCTACAACGGCACTGCCGACCCCGTGGAGTTCCTGCAGCTCTACGAGCTGGACATCGAAGCGGCCAACAGAGACGAGAAGGTCATGGCGAATTGGTTTCCCATGGCGCTCAATGATGGTGCCGCACCTGGATCCTGAACCTGCCTCCCGGCACGATCTCCTCTTGGGACGAGATGCGCACCCGCTTCATCGCCAACTTCCAGGGCACTCGCGCCCGTCCACTGGTCGTGGTTGACCTGCACTTCATCAAGCAACAACCAGGAGAGACCCTGCAGAAGTACATCCAGTGCTTCAACACCGCTCGCCTCAAGATTCCCAAGGTGACTGAGGAGGCCATCATCTCAGCGTTCTCTGATGGCGTCCGCGATGTCAAGATGAAGGAGGAGCTGGCTATCCCCGAGGATCTGTGCACGTCACCGGAGCTGTTCAACCTGGCGACCAAGTGCCTAAGGGCCGAGGAGGGGCGCCTTTCCCTTCTCGAGCTCCCAGCTGCTGAACCAGAAGAGAAGAAAGCCAATGCCAAGGATGTGAAGCGCAAAGGAGCAGCCGTGCTCGCAGTAGAGCCAGACACGAAGCGCTGTAGGGACCAACCAGAGTCGTCCAAGGGCAGCCGGTACTGCGTGTACCACGACCTCCACACCCACAACACCAACGAATTCCAAGATCTCAGGGCCGTCCAAGAAGGACGTATCGGTCGACGCCCCGAGCGCAACGATCGGGGCTACGGCCGAGGAGGAGGAAGAGGTGGAGGACGATGGGACAACCGAGGCCCTCGCCAATGGTGGCGTGACCAACCTCGCGAGGACCGCTGGCAGGACCAGCCTCGCGAGGGGTCTTGGAGGGATCAGCCTCGCGAGGATCACCCGCGGGGCAACGCCGGACTTCCTCCTCTGCCGCCACCGCCAAGAAGGAATGATGACCATCATCAGGACGAGGGGGCTGGGGGCTTCCAGGAGCCGCGTGCTATCGCTTGCATCTTGGGCGGTGCCTGGGCCCCAGCCTCTCAGTGCATCTTCAAGCAGTTTGCTTGTGAGGTGAATGCATTCCTCCCCAAGCTCGAGGCTGCGCACCCTCTCACGTGATCCACGTGTGCCATCACGTTCAGCTCAGCGGATCAGCTCAAGTGTGCGGCTACAGCTGGTGTCCTCCCAATGCTTTGTTCCCCACTCATCAGCAATGTGCAAGTTACCAGGACCCTCATTGATGGCGGCGCAGGACTCAACGTCCTGTCCGTCGAGACATTCAACAATCTCCAAGTGCCATATGATCAGCTTCAGCCGACCAAGCCTTTCTCGGGAGTCACTGACGACTCCACCACCCCGATAGGGCAGGTCCGCCTCCCTGTCACCTTTGGACAACGCGAGAACTACCGTATCGAGCTCATCGACTTCGACGTTGCCCACATTCGCCTGCCATAAAATGCCATCCTCGGGTATCCAGCCCTGGCCAAGTTCATGGCAGTGACTCACCATGGTTACAATGTCCTCAACATGCCCGGAAGCGGCGGAGTCATCACAATCCCCTGCAAGGAGAAACACACGGTGTGCTCTCTCGAGCATGCCTTCCAAGTTGCGTTAGTCGAGGACCCAGGCAGCAAGAGTGGGAACCCTCTCGAGGCAGCCCCCAAGAAGAAGAAGACATCGCCTAGATCAAGGCCTCAGGAGGCAAGCGTCTCCGGAAACGCCGCGTCAGGATCTGCGCCCGTCCAAGGGGCGCCTCCCTCTATCGCATAGGAAGGCGCGCCCGGCGCCCTCCTCGGGCAAGGCTCGGGGGCTCTCTCCTGGACAGCCTCTGACTTTGCCAAGATCATGAGGGAGGCGCTCGGGCACCACTTGGAGGCGTGCATCGCGGCACGTTTCCCTTAGGAAGACATGAGGAAAGGAGGGCCCAACCCTCAGGAGTTCATCACCAAAACCATTCAGGAGCTGCGGGAATCGAGAGTCATGCGCGGAGACCGCCGCCTACCGAGCGTAGCCCCCCATCTAGGCGAGGATGGCGGGCCGCGCGTGTCATGCCCAATATGCGACCCTATCCAAAAGGAACTCGAAGGTACCACCAAGGATAGACCCGCATATTGAAACGCTTTTGCAAGGTGGATATCATTACATCAACGTTACATAATAGAAGGGGATACATACAAAAGGCATACAATGCCACACGAATACAACATCATCATACATAAGATCACCATCCGACTACGGATGAAACACAAACAGAAACTCAAACGACATCCACCCAGCTAGCCCAGGCTGCCGACCTGGAACCTATCCCCTGATCAAAGAAGCAGAAGAAGATCTCAATGCAAACAAGCATCGCTCTTGCGTCATGATCATCGCATAACCTGTACCTGCAACTATTGTTGTAGTAATCTGTGAGCCATGAGGACTCAGCAATCCTATTACCATGGGTATCAAGACTAGCAAAGCTTAAAGGGAAAGGAAGGGGGTAAAGTGGTGAGGTTGCAGCAGCGACTAAGCATATATGGTGGCTAACCAATGCAAAAAAGAGCGAGAAGAGAGCAAGCGGAACGGTCGTGAAGCTAGCAATGATCAAGAGGTGATCCTGAACTCCTACTTACGTCAAACATAACCCAAAACCGTGTTCACTTCCCGGACTCCGCCGAAAAGAGACCATCACGGCTACACACGCGGTTAATGCGTTTTAATTCGAATCAGGTGTCAAGTTATCTACAACTGGACATTAACAAATTCCCATCTGCCCATAACCGCGGGCATGGCTTTCGAAAGATTATACCCTGCAGGGGTTTCCCAACTTAGCCCATGATAAGCTCTCGCGATCAACGAAGGATATACCTTCTCCCAGGAAGACCCGATCAGACTCGGAATCCCGGTTTACAAGACATTTCGACAATGGTAAAACAAGACCAGCAAAGCCGCCCGATGTGCCGACAAATCCCGATAGGAGCTGCACATATCTCGTTCTCAGGGCACACCGGATAAGTCAGCCTATGAGTAAAAACCAACCCTCGAGTTGCCCCGAGGTGGCCCCGCAGTCTGCCCGTTTCGGACCAAGACTCAAAGGAGCACTGGCCTGGGGGGGGGGGCTAAAATGAAGATGACCCTCGGGCTCCGGAAACCCAAGGGAAAAAGGGCTAGGTGAGGCCTTGCTGGAGGAGTTTTATTCAAAGCAAACTGTCAAGGGGGTCCCATAAATCACCCAACCGCGTAAGGAACGCAAAATCAGGGAACATAACACCGGTATGACAGAAAACTAGGGCGGCAAGAGTGAACAAAACACCAGGCATAAGGCCGAGTCTTCCACCCTTTACCAAGTATATAGATGCATTAATAATATAAGAGATATTGTGATATCCCAACAAAACCCTGTCCACCATGGGGCAATCTTCAACTTCACCTGCAACTAGCAACGCTATAACAGGGGCGTAGCAAAAGCGGTAACATAGCCAAGCAACGATTTGCTAGGAAGGGTGAAAAGGTTAGAGGCTGACATGGCAATTTGGGAGGCTTGAAGAGTAAATGATAGGTAGCGCAGCAAAGCTATAGAATGAAGTAACTAGCATAGCAATGATAGTAGTGAGATCCAGGGTAGCGGTCGTCTTGCCTGAAATCCCGCAAGGAAGAAGAACGAGTCCATGAAGAAGATGAACGGGCAAAGACGAACCAAGCATAGTCGAACGAATCCTCACGATCGCAACGAAACAGGAACTATCGAGAAGAAGCACAACCGGAAAGAAGCAAACAACATAGTAAACACACAAGCATAAACATGACATGATGCACAAACAAGCATGATGCATGTCCGGTTTAATGAGGCATGGCATGGCAAAGTGCAACAACCAATACTACAAGTTAAGTGGAGCTCAATATGCAACGAGTTGCATATTGAAGAAACACAACATTCAAGTTATTTAGTTCGCTCTCGTTTAGCTACACACCAATATAAAATGTTGTTAAACATGTCAAGAGGTGAAACATAATTAAACTACATATCTAGGCAAGTTTAAATGAGGTCGGAAGTTACAAACAACAATTCCGGAAAATCCTCACATGCATATTTTGATTTGGTACTGTTCTGCCCTAAACACAATTTTAATGTTGTTAAACAGCAAAATAAAATGCACCATGTTAAACTATGCATTTTTCCACCCCATTTACATATAAAGTTTATTTAAAACCGAGCTACGATTATTTAGTTATGAATTAAAGCATTTTAGCATGGCATTTGAGCAAATTTAATCAAACAACATTTTAAACATTTCAAACATGGATGAAAGTGGGATATTATGAAAGTAGATGAAATTCTAAGCATTTTACATATTTAAAACATTTTAATCCAATGCACGGTTGAGGAGTTATTAAATGCATGAACAACAAGGGGTAATTTGTAAATATGCAGTTTCTGGAATAATTATACAATTTCGCAGGTCAGGAAAAAAGCTATCGGGCCGAAACTGCAGGCTGGCCCAACAGGAGAAAAAAAATAAAGGAGGGGCACTGGGGGTGTGGCCTCACCCAGTGGGCTTCGACCCGGTTCGGTGATGGCAGCAGGCTGACTAAGGGGCGGCGCGAGCGAGCTGGGCCTTGGCTTGGGCCCGATCTGGAGGGCACTGGAGGCTGGCGCTCCTATTCTGATGAAGCAGAGGGATGCGGTCAACGAAAGCAGGCGCTCAGGGGCTCGCGGGACATGCAAAAGGGCGGCGCGATGGACAGTGGCGACAGACCAAGGCGAAGCAAGGGGGTCCAGGACGGCGGGATCCGGGCTTGGAGCGTCCAATCTGGCCGGAGGCGCGTGGAACAAGGGCGGCAGGAGCTCGGACAAGAACCTGCAGGCCATGGCGTGGGGTTGTCTGAAGAAAAAGACATCACATACAGAGGGGAAAACAGGGAAGGAAGAAGAGAGAGACGGAGATGGCAGGGCACAGCGACCTGCAGGGCTCCGGTGGCGCGGCCGGGCATGTGCGAGGAGGAGGCACGGGGTTGCAGATCCGAACGGCAGGGGTCCTACGAATCCTTGCTCTGGCTTGCAGAAGAATGAGTGGCGCCATGTCCCTATTCAGAGAACGAGAGAGAGAGACCATGAGAGAGTAGAGAGATGGAGAGGGAAAAGAAGAGAGAGGCAGGGGCACGCGACGTGGGGCGCGATGATGCTCACCGGCGACGAGGGAACCAAAGGGAGCCGGTGTAACACTGATCTGGGGGAGGCAGGAGCAGGGCAAGCCGGCTGCTTGGCCATGGGACACGGATCGGCGCGGCCCAGCTGGCGCTGAAGGTGCGCACAAGCGAGGCCGTCGTCCTCCTGCATCGAAGCAGAGGAGGCAACGCTCTCGAGTCGTAGGGGAGGGAGCAGCGGAGTCCAGCGCGGGGACGGCAGAGGAGGCACGGTTCCAATCGGTGACGATGCATGGTGGAGTCCTGGTACTCCAACGGCTTGGCTTGGCGACTGGCGCGGCGGTGGCTTGGACGCCGGCGACGTGACGATGGGCGAGGACGAGGGAGCGAGAGGGGATTTGTCTAGGTGGGATCTGGATCGATCCCGAGGAAGGAGGAGACTTGTTCGAGCACTCCGGTTGGGCTGGTGGGGAGAACGAGGAGAAGGTGGAGGCTGCGATTGGTCTCGGGTGGAACTAGATCAGGAGGATCCCGAGGTGGAAGAAACAGAAAGAGTGGCGGCGACGGGGAGGGACAAAGCTCCTAGGTTTTAGGGTTAGGCTAGATTAGGTATGGGGTTGGTTTATATATAATAAAGAGAGTGGGTTTAGTCCGTCCGATCGTAATCGGGCGGTTGAGAATAAATAGGCTAGGGAAGCTCAAATAAGAAAACGAAGATGTTTTAGGGATGTTAGGGGATGATCCGGACCCAACGGGGACGACAGCCCGGGTCGGGTTCGGGGGAGTTTCGGACGCGCGGGAGGGGTCTGAGCGCTGTGGAGAAAGATGAAGTGGCCAGACAAGAGGGACTCGAAAAACCCGGATGGTCTCGGAACGGCCAACAAAAGCAAGGGGGGACACGGCAACTACGAGCGGATGCAAGTTTTATGAAAACGATGCTGATGCAATGCGAATGATGACATGAGGCGAGATGCATAACAAGAACAAAATGCAAAGCAACAGACGAAAACCCAACCACGGAGGAAATAACATATCACATAGCCGGAAATGGCAAGAGTCGGAGTTAAGAATATGGAAAGTTGTATCCGGGGCGTTACAGCGCGTCTGCATCGACTATCCAGGGCTTAACCGAGTCGCGTCTCAGGAGCGTTTCTGGCCTTCGCACATGGGACGTTGCGAGGGTCCACCTCACAGCTACATTCGCATGCCTTTTGGCCTGCCAAACGCGGTTGTGGCTCACCAGCGCTTGATGCGGAGCATTCGAAAGCTCAGGAGGTCAGGCACCATGCCCTCCTGGTGGAGATGGAGATGCACCTTGAGGAGCCACCCGGACCCCAGAGCCTCCCGAGGCTCAGGGCTCCGAGGGCTCGTGAGGATCGGCTCCTTCACTGTGCATCATCAGCTGCTCCAACACCCGCTCTACAATGATATCAGGTGACATCTTTCGAGTTTCATTTCAGCTGGGAGCGCCCTCAGGGCTGCATTATTCCCAGGTCGCGTGGGTCCGTCCCTGCGGCATGTATCCATTTTGCTTGTCTTTAGTTCACTTTGCTTGGGGCGCCCCTCGGGCTGCATCGTCCCCAAGCCGCTCGGACCTGACTCAGTGGCTTGTATCTTTCCTACATCTATCTAAGCTGATTTTCTCCTCATGCTCAACTTGCCTATGATTATCATCTCCCGCCCATCGCGGCCCCTTTTTCTCCCTCATGCAAACCGCTTGCACGTTAAAAGGGGGGCACCTGAGCATCGCGACTCAGGAGCTCTTACTGGCTCTCCAGCCGTCACCCCCTGGCCTTGTCCACGGCATCGCGACTTGGCATACCAGCGGCGGCTGAGCTTTCTTGAGGGCCGAGACCTGAGGACGTAGAGCGTTTGCATCTAACCACCTTGCAGGAACACTCAGCTACCCAAGGCTCAAGATCAGGCGCAACCCGCCTTGAGGTAGGGCCTCGTGAGTCCCGCACTGGCTCACGAGTGCCCAGATACACCTCGTCTAGCCCTACCATGTCGGCCATGTGTCAGGGTGGGGCTGTACACGCCCCGAGGGCTCCTCTCGGAGGGGGGCCCCCTCCCACGTACCGATGGAAGCACCATGCTCCTCACTGGCTGACGACACTGCCGAGGAGCGGCTATGCCCGTACACATACGGAAGCGCTATGCTTCGCACTGGTGATGAACAACTGAGGGCAGCACACGGCTGTATCAACCTCAGGGGGCCCAGAGCTCAGTGTCTGGCCTCATCGCAACGCCTCCCCTTGGGATCGCCACGCGAGGGGGCTGGAGACAGGGGCTGCGCCCGGGTCACCCTCAAGCGCACGCCACCCAGCCAGGTCCCTCGGACCTGGTCGTCGCGTGCCCCTCCCCTAGCGGAGCCAAGGTATGAAGACAGTTTGAGTGACAAGGGGGACTCCTAAGCATCGCGACTCAGGAGCCTAACTGGTCATGTAGCCCCTCACTCCTTAGTTCCGAAAGGCTAACAACGGTTGAGGTATGCGTGGGGCCGGGCCCTACCGACGTAGAATGACAGATCTACTCCTACACTCCTCCCTATTTGGTGTTTTTGTGTCAAGGGGGGCTCCTGAGCATCGCGAATCAGGAGCCTAACTTGCCACGTAGACCATCACTCCTTGGTCCCGTCCTGGTGATCCGGTCGAAGCTAACGACGGCTGAGGTATGCGCGGGGCCGGGCCCTGCCGACGTAGAACACAAAGCAAATAGGAAGGAAACCGCAAAATCTCACAAATTCAGAAGCAAATATTACAGACCATAAGTTCTCCTCATGATACCAAACAAAAGTTTAAACGCCTCCATGAGGCACGATGCATGTTGCAGGAATTAAAACAGGAAAGAACCCGCGAGGAGATTGTTGGGGAACGTTGCAGAAAATTAAAAATTTTCCTACGGTTTCACCAAGATCCATCTATGAGTTCATCTAAGCAACGAGTCAAGGGAGAGAGTTTGCATCTACATACCACTTGTAGATCGCGTGCGGAAGCTTGCAAGGTGATGATGTAGTCGTACTCGACGTGATCCAAATCACCGATGACCAGCGCCGAACGGACGACACCTCCGCGTTCAACACACGTACGGGACGGGAGACGTCTCCTCCTTCTTGATCCAGCAAGGGGGAAGGAGAGGTTGATGAAGATCCAGCAGCACGACGGCGTGGTGGTGGATGCAGGGCGTCACAGCAGCAGGGCTTCGCCGAGACTACGAGGGAGAGACGTAACGGGGGGAGATGGAGGCGCCAGGGGCTGGTGTGAAATCCCTCCTCTCCCCCCCCCACTATATATAGGGGTGCCAAGGGGGGGGGCGCCGGCCCTAGTAGATGAGATCTACTAGGGGGGCGGCGGCCTAGGGGAGGTTTCCCTCCCCCCCAAGGCACCTAGGGGTGCCTTCCACCACTAGGACTCCTCCTAGGGGGAAACCCTAGGCACATGGGCCTATAGGGGCTGGTGCCCTTGGCCCATGAAGGCCAAGGCGCACCCCCTACAGCCCATGTGGCCCCCCGGGACAGGTGGCCCCACCCGGTGGACCCCCGGGACCCTTCCGGTGGTCCCGGTACAATACCGATAACCCCAAAACTTGTCCCGATGCCCGAAATAGCACTTCCTATATATAATTCTTTACCTCCGGACCATTCCGGAACTCCTTGTGACGTCCGGGATCTCATCCGGGACTCCGAACAACATTCGGGTTTCTGCATATACATATCTTCATAACCCTAGCGTCACCGAACCTTAAG
This sequence comes from Triticum dicoccoides, assembly GCF_002162155.2. NCBI lineage: Eukaryota > Viridiplantae > Streptophyta > Magnoliopsida > Poales > Poaceae > Triticum > Triticum dicoccoides. The sequence goes on along the minus strand of NC_041385.1, from coordinate 535,813,443 downwards.
TGTGTAGACCCTACGGGTTCGGGAGACATGCAGACATGACCGAGACGCTCTCAGTCAATAACCTTCAGCGGGATCTGGATACCCATGATGGCTCCCAAATGCTCCTCGATGTTGTCATCGGATGAACCACGATGTCGAGGATTCGATCAAACCCTGTATGCAATTCCCTTTGTCAATCGGTACGTTACTTGCCCGAGACTCGATCGCCGGTATCCCAATACCTTGTTCAGTCTCGTTACCGGCAAGTCACTTTACTCGTACCGTAATGCATGATCCCGTGTCCAACACCTTGGTCACATTGAGCTCAATATGATGATGCATTACCGAGTGGGCCCAGAGATACCTCTCCGTCATACGGAGTGACAAATCCCAGTCTCGATCCGTGTCAACCCAACAGCTACTTTCGGAGATACCTGTAATGCACCTTTATAATCACCCAGTTACGTTGTGACGTTTGATAAACCCAAGGAACTCCTACGGTATCCGGGAGTTACACGATCTCATGGTCTAAGGAAGAGATATTCGACATTGGCAAAGCTCTAGCAAAACGAACTACACGATCTTTTATGCTCTGCTTAGGATTGTGTCTTGTCCATCACATCATTCTCCTAATGATGTGATCCCGTTATCAACGACATCCAATGTCCATAGTCAGGAAACCATGACTATCTGTTGATCACAACGAGCTGGTCAACTAGAGGCTTACCAGGGACATATTGTGGTCTAAGTATTCACACGTGTATTACGATTTCCGGATAATACAGTTATAGCATGAATAAAAGACAATTATCATGAACAATGAAATATAATAATACTTTTATTATTGCCTCTAGGGCATATTTCCAACAGAGACCACCCTTGCACTAGAGTCACCAATCTAGTTACATTGTGATGAATCGAACACCCATAGAGTTCTGGTGTTGATCATGTTTTGCACGCGAGAGAGGTTTAGTCAGCGGATCTGTGACATTCAGATCCGTGTGCACTTTGCAAATCTCTATGTCTCCATCTTGAACATTTTCACGGATGGAGTTGAAACGACGCTTGATGTGCCCGGTCTTCTTGTGAAACCTGGGCTCCTTGGCGAGGGCAATAGCTCCAGTGTTGTCACAGAAGAGTTTGATCGGCCCCGACGCATTGGGTATGACTCATAGGTCGGTGATGAACTCCTTCACCCAAATCGCTTCATGTGCTGCCTCCGAGGCTGCCATGTACTCTGCTTCACACGTAGATCCTGCTACGACGCTCTGCTTGCAGCTGCACCAGCTTACTGCTCCACCATTCAACATATACACGTATCCGGTTTGTGACTTAGAGTCATCCAGATCTGAGTCGAAGCTAGCGTCGACGTAACCCTTTACGACGAGCTCTTCGTCTCCTCCATAAACGAGAAACATGTCCTTCGTCCTTTTCAGGTACTTCAGGATATTCTTGACCGCTGTCCAGTGTTCCTTGCCGGGATTACTTTGGTATCTTGCTACCAAACTTACGGCAAGGTTTACATCGGGTCTGGTACACAGCATGGCATACATAATAGATCCTATGGCTGAAGCATAGGGGATGACACTCATCTCTTCTTTATCTTTTGCCGTGGTCGGTGACTGAGCTGTGCTCAGTCTCACACCTTGTAACATAGGCAAGAACCCCTTCTTGGACTGATCCATTCTGAATCTCTTCAAAATCTTATCAAGGTATGTGCTTTGTGAAAGACCTATGTGGCGTCTCGATCTATCTCTATAGATCTTGATGCCTAATATATAAGCAGCTTCTCCAAGGTCCTTCATTGAAAAACACTTATTCAAGTAGGCCTTAATGCTGTCCAGAAATTCTATATCATTTCCCATCAAGAGTATGTCATCTACATATAATATGAGAAATGCTACAGAGCTCCCACTCACTTTCTTGTAAACGCAGGCTTCTCCATAAGTCTGCATAAACCCAAACGCTTTGATCATCTCGTCAAAGCGAATGTTCCAACTCCGAGATGCTTGCACCAGTCCATAAATGGATCGCTGGAGCTTGCATACTTTGTTAGCGTTCCGAGGATCGACAAAACCTTCCGGCTGCATCATATACAGTTCTTCCTTAAGATGCCCGTTAAGGAATGCTGTTTTGACGTCCATCTGCCATATCTCATAATCATAGTATGCGGCAATTGCTAACATGATTCGGACGGACTTTAGCTTCGCTACGGGAGAGAATGTCTCGTCGTAGTCAATCCTTTGAACCTGTCGATAACCCTTAGCGACAAGTCGAGCTTTATAGATGGTAATATTACCATCCGCGTCCGTCTTCTTCTTAAAGATCCATTTGTTTTCTATCGCTCGCCGATCATCGGGAAAGTCTGTCAAAGTCCATACTTTGTTTTCATACATGGATTCTATCTCGGATTTCATGGCTTCAAGCCATTTGTTGGAATCCGGGCCCGCCATTGCTTCTTCATAGTTCGAAGGTTCATTGTTGTCTAACAACATGATTTCCAGGACAGGGTTGCCATACCACTCTGGTGCGGAACGTGTCCTTGTGGACCTACGAAGTTCAGCAGTAACTTGATCCGAAGTACCTTGATCATCATCATTGTTTTCCTCTTCAGTTGGTGTGGGCATCACAGGAACGGTTTCCTGCGCTGCGCCACTTTCCTGCTCAAGAGGTAGTACTTCATCGAGTTCTACTTTCCTCCCACTTACTTCTTTCGAGAGAAACTCTTTTTCCAGAAAGCATCCGTTCTTGGCTACAAAGATCTTGCCTTCGGATCTTAAGTAGAAGGTATACCCTACAGTTTCCTTAGGGTATCCTATGAATACGCATTTTTCCGACTTGGGTTCGAGCTTTTCAGGTTGAAGTTTCTTGACATAAGCATCGCATCCCCAAACTTTCAGAAACGACAGCTTAGGTTTCTTTCCAAACCATAATTCATACGGTGTCGTGTCAACGGATTTAGACGGTGCCCTATTTAAAGTGAATGTAGCTGTCTCTAGAGCGTATCCCCAAAATGATAGCGGTAAATCGGTAAGAGACATCATAGACCGCACCATATCCAATAGAGTGCGATTACGACGTTCGGACACACCGTTTCGCAGAGGTGTTCCAGGCGGCGTGAGCTGTGAAACGATTCCACATTTCTTTAAGTGTGTACCAAATTCGTGACTTAAGTATTCTCCTCCACGATCTGATCGTAAGAATTTTATCTTTTGGTCACGTTGATTCTCCACCTCATTCTGAAATTCCTTGAACTTTTCAAAGGTCTCAGACTTGTGTTTCATTAAGTAGACATACCCATATCTACTCAAGTCATCTGTGAGAGTGAGAACATAACGATATCCTCCGCGAGCCTCAACGCTCATTGGACCGCACACATCGGTATGTATGATTTCCAACAAGTTGGTTGCTCGCTCCATTGTTCCGGAGAACGGAGTCTTGGTCATTTTGCCCAAGAGGCATGGTTCGCACGTGTCAAACGATTCATAATCAAGAGACTCTAAAAGTCCATCGGCATGGAGCTTCTTCATGCGCTTGACACCAATGTGACCAAGGCGGCAGTGCCACAAGTATGTGGGACTATCATTATCAACTTTAAATCTTTTGGCATCTACACTATGAACATGTGTAATATTACGCTCGAGATTCATTAAGAATAAACCATTGACCATCGGAGCATGACCATAAAACATATCTCTCATATAAATCGAACAACCATTATTCTCAGACTTAAATGAGTAGCCATCTCGTATTAAACGAGATCCTGATACAATGTTCATGCTCAAACTTGGCACTAAATAACAATTATTAAGGTTCAAAACTAATCCCGTAGGTAAATGTAGAGGCAGCGTGCCGACGGCGATCACATCGACTCTGGAACCATTCCCGACGCGCATCGTTACCTCGTCCTTTGCCAGTCTCCGTTTATTCCGCCGCTCCTGCTGTGAGTTACAAATATGAGCAACGGCACCAGTATCAAATACCCAGGAGTTACTACGATTACTGGTAAGGTACACATCAATCACATGTATATCAAATATACCTTTGGTGTTGCCGGCCTTCATATCCGCTAAGTATTTGGGGCAGTTCCGCTTCCAGTGACCCTTCCCCTTGCAATAAAAGCACTCAGTCTCAGGCTTGGGTCCATTCTTTGACTTCTTCCCGGTAACTGGCTTACCAGGTGCGGCAACATCTTTGTCGTCCTTCTTGAAGTTCTTCTTACCCTTGCCCTTCTTGAACTTAGTGGTCTTATTGACCATCAACACTTGATGTTCTTTCTTGATTTCAGCCTCTGCTGACTTCAGCATCGAGAACACTTCAGGAATGGTCTTTTCCATCCCCTGCATGTTGTAGTTCATCACAAAGCTCTTGTAGCTTGGTGGGAGCGACTGGAGGATTCTGTCAATGACTGCCTCATCTAGGAGGTTAATGTTCAGCTGGGTCATACGGTTGTGCAACCCGGACATCTTCAGGATGTGCTCACTGGCAGAACTGTTTTCCTCCATCTTACAACTGTAGAACTTGTCGGAGACATCATATCTCTCGACCCGGGCATGAGCTTGAAAAACTAGTTTCAGCTCTTCGAACATCTCATATGCTCCGTGGTGCTCAAAACGCTTTTGGAGCCTCGCTTCTAAGCTGTAAAGCATGCCGCACTGAACGAGGGAGTAATCATCAGCACGAGACTGCCAAGCATTCATAATGTCTTGGTTCTCTGGGACGGGAGCGTCACCTAGCGGTCCTTCTAGGACATATTGTTTCCTGGCAGCTATGAGGATGATCCTCAGGTTCCAGACCCAGTCCGTATAGTTGCTGCCATCATCTTTCAGCTTGGTTTTCTCTAGGAACGCGTTGAAGTTCATGTTGACATTAGCGTTGGCCATTGATCTACAAGACATATTTGCAAAGGTTTTAGACTAAGTTCATGATAATAAAGTTCTAATCAAATTATGAACTCCCACTTAGATTAGACATCCCTCTAGTCATCTAAGTGTTACACGATCCGAGTCGACTAGGCCGTGTCCAATCATCACGTGAGACGGACTAGTCATCGTCGGTGAACATTCTCATGTTGATCGTATCTTCCATACGACTCGTGTTCGACCTTTCGGTCTCCGTGTTCCGAGGCCATGTCTGCACATGCTAGGCTCGTCAAGTTAACCCTAAGTGTTTTCGCTGTGTAAAACTGTCTTACACCCGTTGTATGTGAACGTAAGAATCCATCACACCCGATCATCACGTGGTGCTTAGAAGCGACGAACTGTAGCAACGGTGCACAGTTAGGGGAGAACACTTCTTGAAATTTTATAAGGGATCATCTTATTTACTACCGTCATCCTAAGTAAACAAGATGCATAATACATAATAAACATCACATGCAATTATATAGTTGTGACATGATATGGCCAATATCATATAGCTCCATTGATCTTCATCTTCGGGGCTCCATGATCATCTTGTCACCGGCTTGACACCATGATCTCTATCATCATGATCTCCATCATCGTGTCTTCATGAAGTTGTCACGCCAACGACTACTTCTACTTCTATGACTAACGTTTAGCAATAAAGTAAAGTAGTTTACATGACGTTATTCAATGACACGCAGTTCATACAAAAAATAATGACAACTCCTATGGCTCCTGCCGGTTGTCATACTCATCGACATGCAAGTCGTGAATCCTATTACAAAGAACATGATCTCATACATCACAATTCATCATTCATCACAACTTCTGGCCATATCACATCACATGATCAATCGCTGCAAAAACAAGTTAGACGTCCTCTAATTGTTGTTGCATCTTTTACGTGGCTGCAATTGGGTTCTAGCAAGAACGTTTTCTTACCTACGAATTACCACAAAGTGATTTTGTCAACTTCTATTTACCCTTCATAAGGGCCCTGTTCATCGATTCCGCTCCAACTAAGGTGGGAGAGACAGACACCCGCCAGCCACCTTATGCAACTAGTGCATGTCAGTCGGTGGAACCGGTCTCACGTAAGCGTACGTGTAAGGTTGGTCCGGGCCGCTTCATCCCACAATACCTTTGAGCAAGAAAAGACTAGTAGAGGCAAGTAAGATGACAAAATCCACGCCCACAACAAAATTGTGTTCTACTCGTGCAAAGAGAACTACGCATAGACCTAGCTCATGATGCCACTGTTGGAGAACGTTGCAGAAAATTAAAATTTTTCCTACGGTTTCACCAAGATCCATCTATGAGTTCATCTAAGCAACGAGTCAAGGGAGAGAGTTTGCATCTACATACCACTTGTAGATCGCGTGCGGAAGCTTGCAAGGTGATGATGTAGTCGTACTCGACGTGATCCAAATCACCGATGACCAGCGCCGAACGGACGGCACCTCCGCGTTCAACACACGTACGGGACGGGAGACGTCTCCTCCTTCTTGATCCAGCAAGGGGGAAGGAGAGGTTGATGAAGATCCAGCAGCACGACGGCGTGGTGGTGGATGCAGGGCGTCACAGCAGCAGGGCTTCGCCGAGACTACGAGGGAGAGACGTAACGGGGGGAGATGGAGGCGCCAGGGGCTGGTGTGAAATCCCTCCTCTCCCCCCCACTATATATAGGGGTGCCAAGGGGGGGGGGCGCCGGCCCTAGTAGATTAGATCTACTAGGGGGGGCGGCGGCCTAGGGGAGGTTTCCCTCCCCCCCAAGGCACCTAGGGGTGCCTTCCACCACTAGGACTCCTCCTAGGGGGAAACCCTAGGCGCATGGACATATAGGGGCTGGTGCCCTTGGCCCATGAAGGCCAAGGCGCACCCCCTACAGCCCATGTGGCCCCCCGGGACAGGTGGCCCCACCCGGTGGACCCCCGGGACCCTTCCGGTGGTCCCGGTACAATACCGATAACCCCGAAACTTGTCCCGATGCCCGAAATAGCACTTCCTATATATAATTCTTTACCTCCGGACCATTCCGGAACTCCTTGTGACGTCCGGGATCTCATCCGGGACTCCGAACAACATTCGGGTTTCTGCATATACATATCTTCATAACCCTAGCGTCACCGAACCTTAAGTGTGTAGACCCTACGGGTTCGGGAGACATGCAGACATGACCGAGACGCTCTCAGTCAATAACCATCAGCGGGATCTGGATACCCATGATGGCTCCCACATGCTCCTCGATGTTGTCATCGGATGAACCACGATCTTGAGGATTCGATCAAACCTTGTATGCAATTCCCTTTGTCAATCGGTACGTTACTTGCCCGAGACTCGATCGTCGGTATCCCAATACCTTGTTCAGTCTCGTTACCGGCAAGTCACTTTACTCGTACCGTAATGCATGATCCCGTGTCCAACACCTTGGTCACATTGAGCTCAATATGATGATGCATTACCGAGTGGGCCCAGAGATACCTCTCCGTCATACGGAGTGACAAATCCCAGTCTCGATCCGTGTCAACCCAACAGCTACTTTCGGAGATACCTGTAATGCACCTTTATAATCACCCAGTTACGTTGTGACGTTTGATACACCCAAGGAACTCCTACGGTATCCGGGAGTTACACGATCTCATGGTCTAAGGAAGAGATATTCCACATTGGCAAAGCTCTAGCAAAACGAACTACACGATCTTTTATGCTATGCTTAGGATTGGGTCTTGTCCATCACATCATTCTCCTAATGATGTGATCCCGTTATCAACGACATCCAATGTCCATAGTCAGGAAACCATGACTATCTGTTGATCACAACGAGCTGGTCAACTAGAGGCTTACCAGGGACATATTGTGGTCTAAGTATTCACACGTGTATTACGATTTCCGGATAATACAGTTATAACATGAATAAAAGACAATTATCATGAACAATGAAATATAATAATACTTTTATTATTGCCTCTAGGGCATATTTCCAACAGAGATCACCCTTGAGCAGCGCCATCGTTCACCGGAAGCCCCACCTCCGTGGTGGAGTTGCGCTTGTCAGCTCCACCTCCCAAGGCTGCGGAACCAGCAGCACCTTGCTTGGGTGCAGTGGAGAAGGCGCGGAACTTCGCCGGCAAGGCCTCCGCTCGGCCCTTCACGGCCTCAGCAGCAGCTACGGAGCGCTCGGTGTCCACAGGCTCCAGCAGGTCGTCAAGGTTGGTGTCAGGGTTTGCGAAGGTAGAAGTGGCTAAGGATCCGCGTCAGCGCTGCGGAGGAAAGGACGCAAGCTTCAACCTCGACCATGGCGCCGATGTCGGTCACGACCTCCTCAAGCGCCTCAACCAGGAAGGGAAGCAGCTTGGCGGGGCCGTCCATGGCTCCAGCCAGCGGCTTCTCCAGGCCTTCGTTACATAGCAACTTCAACACCGTGCGAGATCTCACATCGTAGTCCGTGAAGGCCGCGCGATTCTCGGCCATGACCTTCGCCTTGGCGTCGACTGCAATCCTCCACTACAAAAAAAGACACATCTGTGACATCTTGGGCCGAACAATTTTTTTTCTGTCATACATATGACACTTCTATGACGATAATTGTGGCAAAACCCGGTATCATCATAGATGTGGTGGGCTCCTACTTCTATGACAAAAAATCATGACAGAAAATGGGCTTTTTGTCCTGGGCGTGCTCGAGACGTAGCTGCATGACATTCTTTGGGCCGTCCATGATGGAAAAAATCGTGGTAGCAGCGAGGGGGAGGAAAATTTCGGGGAGTTGCCGGTTACGGTGGGAGGTCGGGGGCCGAGCGATGCGCATTTCTCTCGTAGAGGTACGCACGTGTGTGCGAGGCATTGGCTCTAACTGAACCTGAGCGAGGCATTGGGCTCTAACTGAGCCCGAGCGGTTGCACTATAGGCTACGCGTTACTGAACCCGAGCAATCGATCGATGGCTGTTAACTGAACCCGATCGAGCAATTCCTTTGCTACTGCTGCTAACTGAAGCCGATCGATGCTGCCTCTGGGATGAACAGTGAGCGTTGCCGGGGGGGAGGGGTTGGATGAACAGTGAGCAGTGGCGTTGCCTCTAGATGAACAGGACCCCGTGGTGTGGAGGGCTGGATGAACAGTAGACGATGGAGGGATTCCCATGGATGGGTGGTTGAACAGGACCCCGTGGTGTGGAGGGCTGGATGAACAGTAGATGGTGGCGGGGTGGTTGAACAGTAGCCGGTGGAGTAGCGCGCGGTGGAGGCTGGATGAACAGGAGCCCGTGGACGCTCGAGGAGGTCGACGGTAGCCCGTGGAGGCTGGAGGATGTCGATGGTGGAGATGAACAGTATCCCGTGGAGTCCCGTTTTGCGGTACGCCACACCCCTCCCTATCAACAGGACCCCCGTTTCGAACATAGGAGGTTCGTTTCCTTCATTCTGCAGTACGCTAGGCCTCGTTTCCATCGCATGTTCCATGCAAGCCCTCCAGATGAACACGACGACGCATTCTGTTCTGACCCAGCCGGTTGGCACCCATGTGTTCTGTTGCCTCCCGATGAACACGACGCATTCCGTTGCCTCCCCATGAACACGACGCATTCCGTTGCCTTCCCATGAACACGACGCATTCTGTTGCCTCCCCATGAACATGACAACGACGTTGTTTCTCCATTCCGACCCAGCCATGTACGTATGTGCGTGTAGGCGTTCGAGACCCTGCCCGTATGTACGTACGTGGCTGTATTTTCTTTCTTGCACCCTGGCCGCTGTACGTACGTGTACATGCTACGTGCGCGCCTCTATTACGACACGTGCGCGCCTCTACTATGACACGTGCACGCCTCTACATTGACCATTATGTACGTACACATTCGCGACCAGAATGACAGCACTATGTACGCTTCGACCAGGTGGGTCTCGACTGTCAGGCATTTCCTTGCCTGCGAAGATGTAGCTGGTGGGTCCCAGCAGTCAGGGGGGCGAATTGTTTTTTTTGCCCGGACGCACTTCCTTGCATGCGAAGGTGTAGCTGTTGGGTCCCAGCAGTCAGGGGGGAAATGTTTTTTTCACGAAATACGGTGGCCCGTCTGGTGGGTCCCAACTGTCAGGTGGAGGAATAATTATTTTGCGCGTAATAAGGAGGCACTTCCTTGCGGCCGCCATGGACCCAGTTGTCAGCCTCTCCACCCACACTAGTCTTCCGATGGAAGCCGTTCCTTGACCACATTGACCATGCCGCACCTACAGCACCACGGCGGTGGACGATGGCGAGGCCTAGGAAGGGAACACCGCGGAGCCGGGGAAGACGCAGAAGTGGATGCCCACGCGAAGAGGAGTACGAGGGTTCACTGGTTCGGTTGCGGTGTGAGGCTACCATCGCCGGAGAATAACAGGGGGTGTGGGTGAGTAGAGGGATGGCCTGGCTAGCGGTGGGAGTAGTAGGGGGCGGTGAGGCCTCCGCGGTATCACAGCCAGCCACGAGAGGCAGGAGCATGCAGCACGACCGGCGCTGCTTTGGGTGGCTTTAGAACAAAGACCAGAGGTTGAAGAAGCACTACGGCCGTTGGATGGACATCGTACGGTCACTGGAGTATTCACTAAGTTGACAAAGCCATCCGTCCCCATCAACTTAGTAGGCCCACAAGTCAGCCTGCCACTATAATGGGTCCCAGCTAGCAGGGGGAGTATTCATTTTTTGCGTAATAAGGAGGCACTTTCTTGCGTGGGAAGATATAGCTTGTGGGTCCAAGCTGCCAGCGGCGGTAACGCTTTCGGTGGGTCCCAGATGTCAGGTGGAGGAATCATTATTTTGCCCATAATAAGGAGGCATTTCCTTGCGTGCGGCCGTGGACCCAGTTGTCAGCCTCTCCACGTACAATCCACTTCAGATGCATGTCGGTCGTTGACCATGTTGACCAGGCCGCACCGAGAGCCCCAGGGCAGTGGACGACGGCAAGGCCTAGGAAGGGAACAACACGGAGGCAGGGAAGACTCGGCAGTTGTTTCCCACGCGGATGGGAGTACGACTGTACGAGGGTTTACTGGTTCGTCTACCGTCGCCGGAGAATAACAGTTGGTGTGGGTGAGTAGAGGGATGGCTAGGCTAGCGATGGGAGTATGGTGGGGCGGTGAGGCCTACGCGGCAGCATAGCCGGCCATGGGGAGGAGGGAGTAGGCAGTCCCGCCGGTGCTTGTTTGAGCGGCTGGAGCAGGAAGAGCATAGATTGAAGAAGCACGACAGCCGTTGGATGGACATCCAACAGTCACTGCTTGTGCGTCAACCTTTTTTTTACTAAAGCCTCAAATCCGTGGAAAACCGCATACAACCCATCTGCCATTATTTCTAATAATTTATAGCCCATTTGCTAATTCTTAAGGTTTTTTAGCCCATATTCTTTTTGTTAGCATTACAGCCCATATTGTTTCCACGGTTAAAAAATTATATGAAATTTTGCATATTTCGGTGTGGTCTGAACTGTTTTTAATCCCGAAATTTCGACTCACATTCAAACTGATTTTAAAAATAAATGTATATCAATATAAAATCCAACAAATTCTCCATGCATAAAAATTAATGTAATTTAAAATCTCAAAATGAAAAAAAGATATTTGAAACTAATTGCCGGTTTGATGTGTTTTAAATATGTACATCCCATTTCTCATTACTGATGGGCCATTTTCTCGGCTAGCCGAATGAAAGATCTCCTCATCTTGAAAGATTTGCAGCCCAACAGGCCTAACAAAGCGACTTACTTGGCAAATCACAAAAAAACTGGGCTGTGGCCGTGGACCCAGCTGTCAGCCTCTCCACGTACAGTACTCTTCCGATGGAAGTCGTTCCTTGACCACGTTGACCATGCCACATGGAGAGCACCACGGCAGTGGATGATGGCGAGGCCTAGGAAGGGGACAACGCGGAGCCGGGGAAGACGCGGTAGTGGAAGCCCACGCGGAGAGGAGTACGAGGGTTCACTGGTTCGGCTGCGGTGTGAGGCTGCCGTCGCCGCAGGGCCTTGCCAGTGGTGGGAATAGTAGGGGGTGGTGAGGCCTTCGCGGCAGCACAGCCGACCACGGGAGGCAGGAGCATGTGGCACGACCGGCGCTGCTTTGGGCGGCTGGAGAAAGAAGACCAGAGGTTGAAGAAGCACTGCAGCCGTTGGATGGACATCGTACGGTCACTGGAGCTAGAATCGTTCATATTGACTAAGTTGACAAAGCCCTTTGTCCCCGTCAACTTAGTAGGCCCACAAGTCAGCCTCCCACCAAGGTGGGTCCCAGCTAGCCGGTGGGGTATTCATTTTTTTGTGCGTAATAAGGAGGCACTGGGTCCGAGCTGACAGCGGGGGGAACATTTTTTTCCCGAAATACGGTGGCCCGTCAGGTGGGTCCCAACAGTCAGGGGGCAAACGTTTTTTTTTTTGCAAAATACGGTGGACCGTTCAGTGGGTCCCTGCTGTCAGTTGGAGGAATAATTATTTTTTGCGTAATAAGGAGGCACTTACTTGCTGCGGCTGTGGACCCAGCTGAGACTCTCCATGTACAGTATACTTCCGATGGAAGTCGTTCCTTGACCATGTTGACTTCGCTGCGTTCCGTTGCATGCATGCGTCCATGGGCGTGGTGCGTCCCCACTGTCAGTCTCTCATGTATAGTCATCTTCCGATGACTCTCGGTTGTTGACCACGTTGACCACACCGTGCCGAACGCACCCAACTGGAACGACCCGGAGATGGGGAAGATGGGGCAGTGGAGTCGCAGATGGAGAGGAGTGGGAAACTTCACTGGTTCGGGTGCGCGGCAGCACAGCCGCAGTGCCGCCCACGGGAGAGAGGAGCAAGAACAGAGGTTGAAGAAGGAGCACGGCTGTTGGATTAACATCCAATGGTCCAACTGCTAGAATCATTTGTTCATTAAGTTGACAAAGCCATGCGTACACGTCCGATTAGTAGGCCCACAAGTCAGTCACCAAATCTGACGGGTCCGAGCTGTCAACAGGATGAATAATTTTTTTCACAAAACAAGGAGGCACTTCCTTCCGTGCGAAGATACAGCCGGCGGGTCCCAGCTGTCAGGTGGAGGAAACATTTTTTTTCAGCTTAATAAGTAGGAACTTTCCTTGCGTGCAACCATGGACCTCGTGGGTCCCAGCCGTCAGGCTCTCCACTTACAGTCCTCTTCCGATGACTCTCGTTTGTTGACCACGCTGCACCGAATGCGGCGAGGCGATGGACGAGGCGAGGCCCCGAACGGGAACGACTCGGAGATGGGAAAACGCGGCAGTGGAGTCGCAAATTGAGAGGAGGAGAAGGGTTATAACTGGTTCTGTTGCGGCTTGGCGCTGTAGTCTGTGGAGAATAATAGGATTATTAAATTGGTCCTTAAAATCTTCGCAAGCTTTTGTACACAATCACCAGGATTTTCCTTGCCTGTGAGTCAAAAACAACCAGGATTTTCCTTGCCAACTTCCGTTAAACATTTACTTTTATGAGTTAATAACACGTGGGATGTTTTTACAATGTATATAAAAGTACCTATAAAATATACGATAATAGTAATAATATAAATATATATAATGTGGTTAGAAGGGAAAACATAAATTGGACACAACATTACTTTTATAAGAGACCTTCATTTTATACCCCATAGTAGGCATACTAACAAGTTCACGCACAAATACAACAGAAAAGTTAAACATTCATATGAAACTCAGGTTCAAAGGACACATTCATATTCATAGCCAACATTCACTATCGACAACTCAAAAGATTCATATATAAACAAGCTCAGCATATCTATGCATCCAAATGATTGATAGATCACACGCCAATATTCATACATAATTCACGAAAAGATTCAGATATACACATGTTCAGTATGTTTATGCATCCAAATGATTGAGATCACAGCCAATATGATCCATGGACGGACTTTAATTACCTAGGGTACAGACTGGTAAATGGTGTTCAATCGGAGGTACTTCTTGCTAAAATTAGTTCTTGTACGAGTAAACTTTCGAGTACATAAGAGGCAGCACAGACAATCTGAACTTTGCTTGTAGGTTTATCCTCAAATAGTGGCCTCGTGCCGAGGGAGGTTTGGGCAACTTGGCCACTACTTTCATCCAACTAGTTTACTGGCTCATCTTGGTCCTGTATCTCGCCAAAATTCTACATTGCAGACGAGAAAGGAGGCGGTTGAGAAAATGAACCACCAAATTTTTTTGTGTAGTTCAACTGAAATGGAGCATCCTTGGCATGCAGACTGATTAAGTGCCAGATGAATATACGCGTCAACCAACTTGTCTGGAACTTTAGACTCCATGCCATATAGTTCGCTACCATATCTGCCGATAACCAAAAGGCACAAGTTGGGACCAAAGACTAGACTGCATTTTTCTGGGCTATGCACGAAGCAATATTTTTGGTGTTCACTCTCCTAATACTTGGAGTTTGACAATTGGTTGACGATGGTTGATACTCGAATGAATATAGGCACTTCTTGTCAACATCGATGCTTGTCTGAGTGAACTTTGGAGTACATAGCAGCAGCATAAGTACCTGTCCATCTGATCATTTTGTGCAGTTCTACTAAAATCACCCGATGTAATGATTTGCCTGTGAGTTCAGGCTCCAAATTACTCCTTTATGAAATCGGCAAACAGTAGTACAATACCAAATTACCAATACATATGATAGGCACAATAATCAGGATAAAGACCAGTACCAACCTGTGTGAGCTAGCATATCAATTACTATTTCCTTTGACTGGAAGCCGAGATAAGCCAAGCGATGACAGCAAAGGAAGAAAGCAAGCAGAGATTAGCGACTGATAAGAAAGGACGGAAGCTGTCGAGGCAATGAAGCACCCAAAGTTTTTGTGCAGTTCCACCAAAATCGAGCATCCCTGTTGGCCCATATATTGAGAGAGTGAGGTTACTGTAATAGTGGGACTAGTTGATGAAACATACACTAACAAATAGAAGCACCCTCATTATCTTAATGGATAAAGTTAGCAACATAGTAGTCTTGCTTAAAGAGAGGTATTAGTTTATTTAATCAGTGCCAATTAGCTCAACTCAACACTCAAAGCATTGCCATTTATCATAGGTTGCAAAACTTTAACGTGCAAAGATAAAGGAGTTTCTCATGACAGTAGCACGATACAAATAGAGATGATAGCAAACTAATATGGATGAAGGCCTTAGGCCCGTACCAACCTGGGAAAAAAAGCTTATTCATGTAGTCCCATAAGAGATGATAAAGCACTCACTGGAATCACACAATAGTATATATATTTTTGTGCACTTCAAATGTATGGTTGAAATCACTCTTGTTTACCAGTGCTGAGATTATATCGAAAGATTATCAAGAACTTCTAGCAGAGTTAAAGCGCTGGCTGGGATACAGTTCATTGTATTGTCTTGTGTAGTTCCACTAAAATGAATGATTGGCACAACATGATCCCTGTTTGCACAAGTAGGAACAAGGTGAAACCTTCATTAGCTTAGTGAGAAAGGATAGGAAGACATTAGCATATTACTCAAACAGTAGCATCAAATTCATGATGGACAATACGCAAAACATTGCCTCATTGAACCAATGGCAATAAATTAACATGCAAAACAATAGCACTATTATGTCATGACACTAATAATATTCCCTCCCTAGTCCACCACATGATTCTCCTCCATAGACAAACATACACACGTACATGATTCAGCATAGGGTCCTACTAAAGATTTGTTTAACTCCAATAGGAAAATTAGGCAGTAAGAAATTAGTGGTACTTAAGTACTCCTAATTAATTAAGTGAGATAGCAGAAGTGGAAGGGCTCCCTGGAGGATCGTCTCACATGTAAGGTAGTCGTTGCCGGAGCCCTTGAATTGCCTCAACTAAGGCTTCTGGCTTCAGCAAGATCGCCTTGGCACTGTTTATTCTTCTTCTTCTTCCTCTTCATGCACTATTTCTCTTTCTCCTCACCAGTTGGTGAAACGAAGTACATGATTGGCCTTCTAATTTAGAATTGGTTTTGTCAGCGAGGGAGTACAAGTGTACTAGTAAAAAACAACATTATTTACTCATGGCAGTCGGAAAATAGAGATGAACACATGCATTAAATATCATTCTAACCTAAAGGAAGGTTATGGCGCCAATATGGATGATGAGGATTGGAACACAGATCTCCCTTTGTGCAGTTTCACAAAAATGAACCAACTGTTCCATTCTGACATTCCAGTTAAACAACACAAAAGTCACTTCTTTTAAGAAGAGTTTTGTGCAGTGCACCAAAAGGTCAAAACAGCAACCAGGTGAATTGGATATCCCTGTTTGCACAAAAATGCACAGAGGAAACAATCAGAGTCTCAAACAATTACAGGCAAAAACATTTGGCTAAACTTGTCATGGCTTATAACAGTGGCATGGCTTCATTTTTACCAGGGACATTAGATTAAGAACAACTAAGGCTGCGTTCGGTTCACAGGTTTGGTGCATGATTTTTGTAGGAACACAATTCCTAGGGTATTCTTTCCCTTCCAACCGTTCGGAACACGGGAAAGGTGAATAGTGTTTCATAGGAAAGCTGGTCTGGTAGTACTGATTCCATAGGATTAGAAACATCCACACGGTGCTCATTTTTTGGGCGGAAGCCTAAGGCAGGCGCTCGCTGCCATGCGTTAGACAGGTTGTTGTGCTGTGTTTGTTGGAATAAAAAAATCAACCTATGTGTGGTACGTGACGTGAGGACAAGAGTAGTCACTGTGCAGCTGAAAAACCAAATAGCATCTCCTACTGCCAAGCATGCTACTCTAAAAAACAAATCTGTACATTTCGTAGTCAATCCAAACACATTCTATTGAGAGTTTCCTTCGGTTCGCAGTTCCATAGTTTTATACCTACATTCCTTTCCTATTCCTCTATTTTCATCAAGACCTATGTTTTCTGCCCCTTTATTCCGAACGGAGCCTAAATATTTGGTATAAGGGCATGGGACAGTGGGTGCACCAGCAGTCCAGCACCATGTATGTAAACAGGGGCATAAAGTGGTGATTCATAGTTTGTTGCCCCGAGAAACAAACATCCAAGAAACATATCTGGGTTGGTCACATTTTTGTTCACTCTAGCCACCTACTCCTATGTGTGGATAGCAAATCTAGTCCTGGTCATACCACTGTCTACAGCGTTACCCCTATATTTCCCTTTTCGACCAAGAGACCGGTTGGATGACCAGTCTGTACTACTTTCACCCCCTTTCCTACCTGTTTGTACCAAGTCCGATGTACACGATTCGACTCCCACTTTATTTCTTGTTTGAACCAAGTATACAAGATTCGACTCCATGAAGTAGCTTTACCTCTAACAATAGAAGAAGAAAAATAGGTGACGTTGGACCATCCGATCGAGAGGGGCTGAGAGGTAGAAAATGATGCACATGCAACGACGTAGCGAGTTGGGGAAGTAGAGCTAAGGCGGTTTCAAATGAAGATATACCTGAAGGTCGTCGGGATGTGGATAGGTGGGCGGCGGGAGGCCGGATCCGCCCACAGGCAACGACGAAGGGATCGGAGGACCTCCTGCGCCGGTGCTCGGCCAGAGATAACGATGCTGCCGGCAGTGGGTCTCCCCCCTCGCTGTCAACGACGGCCTAAACGCTGCCCCTCCTCCCCTTCACCGGCGGAGGGGGATACATCCCTATTTGTAACCAGCGGTGAGGATAGAAAGCCAGTGTTTTTTGAACGGAGAAAGACAGTGTTACTACCCCTATCTTGTTTAGATCTGGAGAGGACGAGAGTGTGTGAATAGAGCAATCCTAGCAAGCAAGCGCGGAGGCTCCGACCTATATATACGTAGTGGGGTAGTTTTCCTTTTTCACTCCATCAAAACAATCGTTTAAAATTGTGTACTACTACATTCCAGGTCGCAGTTTTTTTAGTTGTTGATTGTTTTTTGAGATAGCTACCCGCTTGTTCCATGTGGTGTTACGGTGTGCCAGGTCGCACTTTGTATCGTTCAAGTCTGGTACTACAAATCCCTCCATTAAATGAGCAACCACCCCCTCGTAAAAATTGTGAACAAGCCCACGGCTAAAATTAGCGGAAACGTGGGTTGCCCCAACATGCATTATTATTTATATTTTCTACTCCCTCCGTTCCTAAATATAAGTCTTTTTTATTAGCCACACCTAAGACAAGAATTTTTTTATTAGAAGTGAACCCCACATGTCATAGACACAAAAATTGTGGCAATATTCCCTTAGGCAAGCCAAAGTGTGTCTAACAATTTGAGCGACTCAAGTTAGGCAAGTGTGGCAAGTGTGGGAAAAATAATGTGGCAACATAAGACAAACATAGTCACAATCCAAACAGCCCCGTAATTTTTTGTGACATGCATGAAAATTTGGTTAGTTAAATTTATAGTCAAAATTTGGCAAGGTGCATCAAATCAACACATGCAAGTATCAAAAGGAAAGTCACGGCATGCATGCATGCGTTGTACTCCCTCCATTTCCAAATATAAGTCTTTTTAGAGATTGCAACAAGTGACTACATACGAAGCAGAAGATGTCTACTCCTACATACAAAGTAGCCCATTTGAAATGTGTAAAAAGACTTATATCGAGTGCAGTGCTTTGATGTGTCACGTCAACTCGTACAAGACCGAGAAATTTGATTACTACAACGCCCTCTACCTCGCGGACTGAGCTCCGGTGCCTTAACTGCACATGCCTTTGGCTGCATGACAGGAGGGCCAACCACCTAATGGGCCCACATGTCATAGACGCAAAGGCAGGAGCAGTAAGTAGAAGCTTTCGCTACACGCTATCCCTCCCACATGAGGTGGACAGACATGCAGCAGTGGATTCGATATTGTAGAAGTAGGAGTAACATCGTTGTTCGTCTTCTCGAAGAGGCGAAGAGCCAAGCGCAACCGGAACGTGGCAGTTGCGAACGCTCGCGTGGTGCGGTCCCTTGGAGCACACATATACTAGCCAGGCTCTTGCATGAGACAAAATTGCTATTGTTTAACAATTAAACTCCATTATCCATTGGTTGATACTCATTCTGCATAGGTCCACGCGCTTAGCACCGTTTCCTCCTGGGGTCACCTACGTTTATTTGCTAATTAATAGCATTGTATGCAATGAACTAGACATTGCAAGTCCTTAAAAGCATGCACACCTCTCATCTCTTATTGGTTGATATGTCAAGAAACAAGAAACAAGGTAGAAGTTAAGGCACCACGCCTAAGTGTGTTGGAACTATTTCGTTTTCGTAAGATGACTTACACACCTAGACGGAGGGAGTAGTATAGCCCTGTAAACTGGAAAGTAGTATTTGCCTTTCTAGAGATTTCAACAAGTGACTAGACTACACCGTGTGCAGTACTCCGTCCCTTCCGGTTTATAGGGCTTAAATCTCAAATCTCATGAACCAAGGCATTTTGCGATTGGAGGAATGTATCTCGTTCTTTACAAAACTACCCTAATTAAACTCATGCATTAATTACGTAGTTCTCTCATTTTCCTCTCCGCCTTGGTCGCGGTGCACACTATTGATCACTCCTATATGACTAGCCGCTCTATCTACATGCGGGACATTTCAAAGCATCCGGGCCCGCGTGCCATCCACCAAATCACAGCGAGGTGCTACAGTCGAGACTCACCTGTCACCCCGGTGTGGCCGTCATGACCCGTCATATCACAAAACCCACATCTTTACCAACAGTTGTAAGGTGGCCTCCAAGTTGGACTGGACGAAGCAACCATCATTTCACAGCTGGAACGCTCCTTCAAGCCCTTTCTTCCTTTTCTTGAAGAAAACCTCACTCCAGGCTACTCACTTCTGCCATTTTTCTTCTATACCGACGAAGGAAAGGTGGGCGAATCAGTTATGCTGCTATATTTTCATTCCAATAATCTTCTTTTTGCGAAGCACTGACCGATTCTCACATCCTATTCTTTTCCCGTTTTCATTGTGATTGTGGTTTCCTTTTGATTGCCTTTTGTTTGTCAGTTCATTGATGGATCCTGGAGCACTAGGCAAAGAGTTGCTGGCAAACAACCCACTGGAGACAGTGATCTCCAGGAAGCGAGCACCGACCAACGAGTTGACCATGTTGGCGGGCCAACCCATGGAGACAAAGAACTCCAAGAAACAAGCACTGGCCAAAGAGTTGAGGACGTTGGCGGACGAACTCCTAAAAGAAAGTTGGAAGAACAGCAAGGGCCCCACCATGCCTACCCCAGGAACTCTGATTGCCACTTATGTGAGGCTCAAGACCGAGTTTGAGGAGATAGTCGCCATTGAGAAGCAGTATTCCCCTGGCAAGGTGATGGCCCCCATCGAGTACGAGGAGATGGCCCCCGGAGGGATGAGATCCCCCAGTGAGCTGCACAGGGTAAAAAATAAAGGCTTATGTCAGTGTTCTGGGAACGGGGGTCCCCAGACTTGCCTGCCTGCGGCCTGCGGCGTGGCTCGAAAGGGGGCCCAGCACGGCCCATCTTCATCAGCACAAGCTCAAGACCCTCGCAAGGGGCCAAGCCTCGCGGGGCGGATGAGAAGGAGCTTCCTCAGGCACGGCCTCATCAGGCTGGCTCACGAGGGGGCGAAGAGATCAAGGCGGGGTACCTCGCGAGGTGCTCGTGATGCAAGCCATGACGACCAAGGGCGCCAGGCGGGTGCCAGCCCGCGCAGTGTCCTTGTTTCCTCTTTGGTGCAAAGGGAGCAAGCGCAGGCGAGAGCATCAAGCAAAGGCATCCATTTCGGTGCAATAAGACCAAGACCAGCCCAACGGCAGGAAGGAAGTCATTGTGGAGCCCAAGCAGGCGTCACCACCAGAGCCTTTGACACACGAGGACCAACTTTAGTCAGGATAAGTGTACCAGATGTTCCTCTTCAAAATGGCCAATTGTTGGCGCCCTTCCCGCTCAATATTTGGGAAGAGGCCCAGGGCCTTTGCCTATAAATAGGACTAGCCACCCCAAGGGTAGAGGCATCTAGAGAGGCATCAAGAGAGGCACCGGAATCGAAAGAGAGAGAGAGAGAGTGAGAAGGGTGACTGAAATCCTCCTAGCAGTTCATCGCACCAGCCAAGAACAGACCCTCGCGAGGCTGCTCTTCCTTGTATTGTTCATCATCAGCCCAAGAGGCAATCCACCACACCACACACTGGAGTAGGGTATTACACCACAATGGTGGCCTGAACCAGTAAAACTCTGTGTCTCTTGTGTTGTTCCTTCCGTAGTTTAGTTCTCAGCGAGCCGGCGAGGAACTGGTAGGTAGAGGGCGAACTCTCCGCGCGCACCCCAGTGTTCGAACCTCAAGGGTCTGCCGGAACCCGAAATCCGACATTTGGTGCGCCAGGTAGGGTTGTTCCGGAATTCGTCTTTCGTCGCCCTGTTCCTCCCCGACCGTCGGATCCATGTCTGATGCTCGTCGGGCTAGCGCTGAGCGCCGAGCCGCTCTCGCTTCCCGCGTCGCCCAGACGGCCCCCGTCGGCGGCCACTCCCGCCGTTCCCCATCGCCTGCCGTCAATGCCGCCACCGGACCAGCGGGGAACGAGCAGCAAGCATCGTCCCACAATCCATCCATGAGGCGAGACGGCCGCACTGCTACACCCTCGCTCACCCCAGCTGGTTCTTCGTCTCGCGCGCCCCGCGCGGCCATGGAGGCTCGAGCTGCGCTCATCGCGGCAAACGAGCTCCTGCGCTACCGCCCAGTCGACGACATCTATGAAGAGTGGCTCAACCGAGTCGCCGAGCTCGTCTGCGCCGCTGGGGCCTCCCCCGCGCCGTCCTTCTCGCTGCACCGCGCCCCACCCTGCGCGGGCAATGAAGCGCCGGGGGCGCCTCAGCCACCTCCCCCTCAAGAAGGCACCCTGGGCCCAAGGCGCGTGCCCCCTGGACAGAACCCGCTCCGTCAGGCGCTAGCGCGGCAAGAGCAGAGCTGCCAAGAAGTCCCTCGCCCTCGAGAAGCTGCCCGAGCGATCCCTGCTCCGGCTCGTCGTGAACACGCTCCTGCTCCAGCACGTCAAGACCCCGCGCTGCTCCCACCTGCAGCGCATGGGGACCCGCAGGACCAAGCTCTTCGTCACCCAAAGCCTCCCATGGCCACAGCGGGCTGCTGCGCCTTTACCGCCGAGCTGCGCAGCGTCGCGTGGCCCGGCAAGTTCAAGCCAGACCTGCCTCCTCGCTATGACGGTACGGCTGACCCTGCAGAGTTCCTCCAGCTCTACGAGCTGGGCATCAAGGCTGCCAACGGAGACAAGAAGATCATGGTGAACTGGTTTCCCATGGCGCTCAAGGACGGGGGCCGCACCTAGCTCCTGAACCTGGCTCCAGGCACGATCTCCTCCCAGGACGAGATGCGCACCCGCTTCATCGCCAACTTCAAGGGTACTCGCGACCGGCCACCCGCCGTGAGCGACATGCGCCGTATCAAGCAGCAACAAGGGGAAACCCTGCAGAAGTACATCCAGCGCTTCAACAACGCGCGCCTCAAGATTCCCAAGGTGACCGAGGAGGCCATCATCTCAGCCTTTTCCGATGGTGTGCGCGACGTCAAGATGAAGGAGGAGCTTGCGATGCATGAAGAGCTGTGCACTTCCTTGGAGCTGTTCAACTTGGCGACCAAGTGCGCCAGGGCTGAGGAAGGGCGTCTCTCCCTCCTCGAGCTGCCTGCCATACACCCGGAAGAGAAGAAACCCAAGGCCAAGGATGTGAAGCGCAAGGGGGCTGCCGTGCTCGCGGCAGAACCAGACACCAAGCGGGGGAGAGATCAGCCCGAATCTTCCAAGGGCAGCTGGTACTGCGTGTACCATGACCTCCACACCCACAACACCAACGAATGCCAAGAGCTCCGAGCTGTGCGAGAAGGAAGGACCGGCCGACGTCCCGACCGCAGCGACCGGGGCTACGGCCGAGGAGGAGGAAGGAACGCAGGACGCTGGGAAGACCGCGACCCTCGCCAAGGGTGGCGCGACCAACCTCACGAGGATCGCTGGCAGGACCCGCCTCACGAGGGAGCCTGGAAGGATCAGCCTCGCGAGGATCGCCCGCAAGGCAACGCAGGCCTCCCTCCATTGCCGCCGCAGCCAAGGAGAAATGAGGACCGTCATCAGGACGAGGGGGCTGGGGGCTTCCAGGAGCCACGCGATCGCCTGCATCCTGGGCGGAGCTCAAGCCCCAGCCAATTAACGCATCTTCAAGCAGTTCGCTCGCGAAGTAAATGCGGTCCTCCCCAAGCTCGAGGCCACGCGCCCTCTCAGGTGGTCGGCATGCACCATCACGTTCAGTTCAGCGGATCAGCTCAAGTGCATGGCCATGGCCGGAGTCCTCCCAATGCTTTGTTCCCCAATCATCAGCAACGTGCTAGTCACCAGGACCCTCATCGATGGCGGGGCAGGGCTCAACGTCCTGTCCGTGGAAACATTGAACAATCTCCAAGTGCCCTACAATCAGCTTCAGCCAACCTAGCCTTTCTCCAAAGTCACCGACGGCTCCACGGTCCCGATTGGGCAGGTCCGCCTCCCTGTCACCTTCAGGGCACGCGACAACTACCGCACCGAGCTCATCGATTTCGACGTCGCCCACATTCGTCTGCCGTACAACGCCATCTTCGGGTACCCGGCGCTGGCCAAGTTCATGGTCGTAACCCACCATGGCTACAACGTCCTCAAGATGCCAGGAAGTGGCAGAGTCATCACGGTGCCCTGCGAAGAAAAAGACGCGGTGTGCTCTCTAGAACGAGCCTTTCAGGCTGCATCACTGGAAGACCCGGATCGCAGAAGAAGGAGGCTTCCCGAGACCGCCCCCAAGAAGAAGAAGACATCATCCGGCCCGGCCCCTCAGGAGGCAGGCCCCTCAGGGCCCGTGCCTGCTCAGGGGGAACCTCCTTCCATCGCATAGGGAAGTGCGCCCGGCGCCCTCCTCAGGCAGGGCTCGGGGGCTCTCCCCTGGAGGGCCGTCGACCTCGCCAGGGTCACAAGGGAGGCACTTGGGCACCACTTGGAGGCGTGTTTCGAAGCACGTTTCCCTCAAGAAGGAGCAAGGCAAGGAGGGCCAAACCCTCAGGAGTTCGCCACCAAGGCCATTCAGGAGCTACAGGAGTCAAGAGTCATGAGAGGCAGCTGCCGCTTACCCGCTGTGGCCACCCATCCAGGCGAGGATGGTGGGCTGCGCGTCTGCATCGACATACCAGGGCTCAACCGGGCCGCCTCTCAGGAGCGTCTCTGGCCCTCTCAAGTGGGGCGCTGCGAAGGTCCACCCCACAGCTACGTTCGCATGCCTTATGGCTTGCAGAACGCGGCTGCCACGTACCAGCGCCTCATGAGGGGCATCCTGGAGGCTCAAGAGGTCAGGCGTGTCGGCGTTCTGGGAACGGGGGTCCCCAGACTTGCCTGCCTGCGGCCTGCGGCGTGGCTCAAAGGAGGCCTCGCACAGCCCGTCTTCATCAACATGAGCTCAAGACCGTCGCGAGGGGCCAAGCCTCACGGGGCGGATGACAAGGAGCTTCCTCAGGCACGGCCTCGTCAGGCTGGCTCATGAGGAGGCGGAGAGTTCAAGGCGGGGTACCTCACGAGGTGCCCATGACGCAAGCCGTGACGACCAAGGGCGCAAGTCGGGCGCCAGCCCGCGCAGTGTCCTCCTTTCCTCTTTGGTGCAAAGGGAGCAAGCGCAGGCGAGAGCATCAAGCAAAGGCATCCATTTCGGTGCAACAAGACCAAGACCAGCCCAACGGCAGGAAGGAAGTCATTGTGGAGCCCAAGCCGGTGTCACCACCAGAGCCTTTGACAGGCGAGGATCAACTTTAGTCAGGATAAGTGTACCAGCTGTTCCCCTTCAAAATGGCCAATTGTTGGCGCCCTTCCCGCTCAATATTTAGGAAGAGGCCCAGGGACTTTGCCTATAAATAGGACTAGCCACCCCCAAGGTAGAGGAATCTGGACCTGACCTAGCAATCGGGATCCTCACCAAGAAACCAGTAGATAGAGCGATTGAACTCCTCCCAGCAGTTCGTCGCACCAGCCAAGAACAGACCCTCGCGAGGCTGTTCTGCCTTGTATTGTTCATCATCAAGCCCAAGAGGCAATCCACCACACCACACACTGGAGTAGGGTATTACACCACAATGGTGGCCTGAACCAGTATAAATCTTGTGTCTCTTGTTCTGTTCAGTTTGGTAGTTTAGGTCCTAGCGATTCGGCGAGGAGCGAGCCGGTAGAGGGTTGAATCTCCGTGCGCACCCCAGTGTTCAAACCTCAAGGGTCTGCTGGAACCCGAAATTCGACATTTGGTGCGCCAGGTAGGAGTGCGCCGGAATTTGCCTTCCGTCGTCTCGTTCTTCGCCGACCACCGCATCCATGTCTGACGCTCGTCGGGCTCGCGCCGAGCGCTGAGCCGCCCTCGCTTCCCATGTCGCCCAGACGGCTCCCGTCGGCGGGCGCCCTCGTCGTTCCCCGTCACCGGCCGTCAACGCCGCCACCGGCCCGGCGGGGAACAAACAGCAAGCATCGTCTCAGCATCCATCCGTGAGGCGGGACGACCGCACTGCCACGCCCTCGCTCACCCCCGCTGGTTCTTCGTCACACGCGCCGCGCGCGGCCATGGAGGCCCGAGCAGCGCTCATCGCGGCAAACGAGCTCCTGCGTTACTGCCCCATCGATGACGTCTATGAAGAATGGCTCGACCGAGTCGCCGAGCTCGTCCGCGCCGCCGGAGGCGCCCCTGCACCTTCCTTCTCGTTGCACCGCACCCCGCCCTGCGTGGGCAATGAAGCTCCTGGGGCGCCTCAGCTGCCTCCCCCTCAAGAAGGCGCCCTGGCCCCAAGGTGCGCGGCCCCTGGGCGGAACCCGCTCCGTCAGGCGCCAGCGCGGCAAGAGCAGAGCTGCCAAGAAGTCCCTCGCCCTCATGAAGCTGCCCGAGCGCTCCCTGCTCCAGCATGTCAAGACCCTGCGCTGCCCCCAGTTGCGGCGCGTGGGGACCGCAGGACCAAGCTCTCCGTCGCCCAAGGCCCCCTGTGGCCACGGCGGGCTGCCGCGTCTTCACCTCCGAGATGCGCAGCGTCGCGTGGCCCGGCAAGTTCAATCCAGACCTGCCTCCTCGCTATGATGGCACGGCCGACCCTGTAGAGTTCCTCCAACTCTATGAGTTGGGATCAAGGCTGCCAACAGAGACGAAAAGGTCATGGCGAACTGGTTTCCCATGGCGCTCAAGGACGGAGCCCGCACCTGGCTCCTGAATCTGGCCCCAGGCACGATCTCCTCCTGGGACGAGATGCGCACACGCTTCATCGCCAACTTCCAGGGTACTCGCGACCGGCCACCCGTCGTGTGCGACATGCGCCGTATCAAGCAGCAACCAGGGGAAACCCTGCAAAAGTACATCCAGCGCTTCAACAATGCGCGCCTCAAGATCCCCAGAGTGACGGAGGAGGCCATCATCTCTGCCTTCTCCGATGGTGTGCTCGACGTCAAGATGAAGGAGGAGCTGGCGATGCATGAAGACCTGTGCACCTCCTTGGAGCTGTTCAACTTGGCGACCAAGTGCGCCAGGGCTGAGGAGGGGCGCCTCTCCCTCCTCGAGCTGCCTGCCGCGGACCCCGAAGAGAAGAAGCCCAAGGCCAAGGACGTGAAGCGCAAGGGAGCTGCCGTACTCGCGGCCGAGCCAGACACCAAGCAGGGCAGAGATCGGCCCAAA
Organism: Triticum dicoccoides; assembly: GCF_002162155.2. NCBI lineage: Eukaryota > Viridiplantae > Streptophyta > Magnoliopsida > Poales > Poaceae > Triticum > Triticum dicoccoides. The sequence continues at coordinate 535,786,880 of NC_041385.1, read as the reverse complement.
TCCTCCAAGGGCAGTCGGTACTGCGTGTACCACGACCTCCACACCCACAACACCAATGAATGCCACGAGCTCCGGGCCGTGCGTGAAGGAAGGGTCGGCAGACGTCCCGACCGCAGCGACCGGGGCTACGGCCGAGGAGGAGGAAGGAATGTAGGACGTTGGGAAGACCATGGCCCGCGCCAAGGGTGGAGCGACCAACCTCGCGAAGATCGCTAGCAGGACCCGCCTCGCGAGGGAGGCTGGAGGGATCAACCTCGCGAGGATCGCCCGCAAGGGAACGCAAGCCTCCCTCCGCTGCCGCCGCAGCCAAGGAGAAATGAAGACCGTCATCAGGATGAGGGGGCTGGGGGCTTCCAGGAACCGCGCGCAATCGCCTGCATCCTGGGCGAAGCTTAAGCCCCAGCCTCTCAGCGCATCTTCAAGCAGTTCGCCCGCGAAGTGAATGCAGTCCTCCCCAAGCTCGAGGCCACGCGCCCTCTCAGGTGGTCGGCATGCGCCATCTTGTTCAGCTCAGCAAATCAGCTCAAGTGCGCGGCCATAGCCGGAGTCCTCCCGATGCTTTGTTCCCCAATCATCAGCAACGTGCTAGTCACCAAGACCCTCATTGACGGCGAGGAAGGGCTCAACATCCTGTCCATGGAAACGTTCAACAATATTCAAGTGCCCTACAGTCAGCTTCAGCCAACCAAGCCCTTCTCTGGAGTCACCGACGGCTCCACGGTCCCGATAGGGCAGGTCCGCCTTCCTGTCACCTTCGGGGCACGCGACAACTACCGCACCGAGTTCATCGACTTCGACGTCGCCCACATTCGCCTGCCGTACAACGCCATCCTCGGGTACCCGGCGCTGGCCAAGTTCATGGCCGTAACCCACCACGTCTACAACGTCCTCAAGATGCCAGGAAGCGGCCGGGTCATCACGGTGCCCTGCGAAGAGAGAGACGCAGTGTGCTCCCTGGAGCGAGCCTTTCAGGCCGCATCGCTGGAAGACCCAGACCGCGGCAGCAGGAGGCATCCTGAGGCCGCCCCCAAGAAGAAGAAGACATCGTCCGGCCCGGCCCCTCAGGAGGCAGGCCCCTCAGGGCCCGCGCCTGCTCAGGGGGAGCCTCCTTCCATCGCATAGGGAACCGCGCCCGGTGCCCTCCTCAGGCAGGGCTCGGGGGCTCTCCCCTGGAGGGCCGCCGACCTCGCCAAGGTCATGAGGGAGGTGCTTGGGCACCATGTGGAGGCGTGCTTCGGAGCACGTTTCCCTCAAGAAGGAGCAAGCCAAGGAGGGCCAAACCCTCAGGAGTTCATCAGCAAGGCCATTCAGGAGTTACAGGAGTCAAGGGTCATGAGAGGCAGCCGCCACCTATCCACTGTGGCCCCCCATCCAGGCGAGGATGGTGGGTTGCCCATCTGCATCGACATACTGGGGCTCAACCGAGCTGCGTCTCAAGAGTGCCTCTGGGCCTCGCGAGTGGGACGTTGCGAGGGTCCGCCCCACAGCTACGTGTGCATGCCTTACGGCTTGCCGAATGTGGCTGCTACGCGCCAGCGTCTCATGAGGGCCATCTCAGAGGCTCAAGATGTCAGGCGTGCCGCAGCCCTGGCGGAGATGGAGATGGCCCGCGAGGAGCCGCCAGTGCCTCCGGAGCCTCCAGAGGCCCCTGGGCCTGGGGGCTCGTGAGGATCGGCTCCCGCAGCTCACCGAGTCTGCTACACCGACACCCCTTCGTCCCCAACATCATCAGGTGACATCTTTTAAGTTTCATTTCTGGCTGGGAGCGCCCTCAGGGCCGCATTATTCCCAGGCCGCGTGGGTCCGTCCCTGCGGCATGTATCCCTTTTATTTCATGTCCTTAGCTTACCTTATTAGGGGCGCCCCTCGGGCTACATCATCCCCAAGCCGCTCGGGCCTGACCCAGCGGCATGTACCCTTCTTGCCTTTATCTTAGGACTAAGCTTTTGATCCACCATGCTTGTTATTTGGTGCCTTTCTCTCCTGGGTGTCGGAATCTTGGGCGTTAAAGGGGGGTGCCTGAGCATCGTGAATCAGGGCTCCTACCGGCTCTCTGGCCCTCACCCTCTGGTCTTGTCCATGGCATCGCGACCTGGCATGCCAGCGACGGCTGAGACCAGCCGCAGAGCCGGGACCCGAGGACGTAGAGTTTCGACATCTAACCCATCTTGCGCGTTAAAGGGGGGGTGCCTGAGCATCGCGACTCAGGGCTCCTACCGGCTCTCCAGCCCTCAGCCTCTGGTCTTGTCCATGGCATCGCGACCTGGCATGCTAGCGATGGCTGAGACCAGCCCAAG
>NC_041385.1:535778737-535784219 GCF_002162155.2 Triticum dicoccoides | reverse complement strand
GCCGGGACCCGAGGACGTAGAGTTTCAACATCTAACCCAGCTTGCGCGTTAAAGGGGGGTGCCTGAGCATCGCGACTCAGGGCTCCTACCGGCTCTCCAGCCCTCACCCTCTGGTCTTGTCCATGGCATCGCCACCTGGCATGCCAGCGACGGCTGAGACCAGCCCGAGAGCCGGGACCCGAAGACGTAGAGCACCGGCATCTGGCCAAATTTGCAGGAACACACTCGAAGATAAGGCCCAGAGCCAGGCGCAACCCGCCTTGAGGTAGGGCCCCGTGAGTCCCGCGCTGGCTCACGGGTGCCCAAATACACCTCGTCAAGCCCTACCGTGCCAGCCACGGGTCGGGGTGGGGCTGTATACGCCCCGGGGGCTCCTCCCGGAGGGGAGCCCCCTCCCACGTACCAGTGGAAGCACCATGCTCCGCGCTGGCTGACAACACTGCCGAGGAGCGGCTATGCCTGTACGCATACGGAAGCCCTATGCTCCACGCTAGTGATAAAAAACTGAGGGTGGCCTCCGGGCCGCATCAACCTCAGGGAGCCCGGAGCTCAGTGTCTGGCCTTGTCGCAACGCCTCCCCTCGGGAGTGCCGCACGAAGGGGCTGGGCACAGGGGCTGCGCCTCGGTCATGCCCAGACGCACGCCACCTGGCCAGGCCCCCCCAGGCCTGGTTCGTCGCACGTCCATCCCCGAACGGAGCCAAGGTATGAAGGCTGTTTGAGCGTCAAGGGGGACTCCTGAGCATCGCGACTCAGGAGCCTAACTGGTCACGTAGCCCCTCACTCCTTAGTTCCGAAAGGCTAACGGCGGTTGAGGTATGCGCGGGGCCGGGCTCTGCAGACGTAGAACGGCAGATCCATCTGCATCTCACCTCCCTAAGGAGTCACCCCCACATCTCACCTCCCTACTTGATGTTCGAGCACCAAGGGGGACTCCTGAGCATCGCGACTCAGGAGTCTAACTTGTCACGTAGCCCCTCACTCCTTGGTCCCGTCCTGGTTTCCGATCGGGGCCAATGGCGGCTGAGGTATGCGTGGGCCGGGCTCTGCCGGCGTAGAACATAAGCAAGTAGGAAGGAATAATGCAAATTTTAGGGAATTCAAAAGCAAATATTACAGTCCATGCTGTTATCACAGCATCAAACATAAGTTTTAACGCCTCCCCGAGGCATGGTATATGCGCAGGAATTAAAAGCAGGACGGGAGCCACGACGAAGTCACTTGCCGGCGGGGGAGCTGCGCGGAGCAGGTTCGCCTTGTGGAGCAGTAGGGCTAGCAGCGCTCCGCTTCGGCTTGGTACTGAAGGCCCGGAACTTCCCCAGCGGTGCCTCCGCACGACCCTTCACGGCCTCAGCAGCGGCAGCGACACGCTCGCCGCTCACTGGCTCCAGCAGGCTGTCGAGGTCGATGTTGGGGTCACAAAGATAGATGTGGGTGAAGACCCGCCTCAGCGCTGCACAAGACAAGACGCGTGCCTCGGCCTCAGCCGTAGGGCCAAGGCCAAGCGTGACGTCTTGAAGGGCGCGAACCAGGAAGGGAAGCAGCTTGGCAGGGCCATCCTCCTCGCCGGCCAGCAGGCTCTCAAGGCCGTTGTCATAAAGTGTCTTCAGCGAAGTGCGAGCCTTCTCTTCCATATCCGTGAAAGCCACGCGATCCTCGGCAAGAACCCGAGCCTTGCCATCCAGCTCAACCTTCCTCGCCTCCAGCTCTTGCTCCAGCGCGCCTAGGCGTCCACGGTGCCTCTTGAGCTTGTCCTCCAGGTCCTTGACGGCCGCCTCGCGAGCCTTCATGCTTTCCTCCTGCTCTTGGCAAAGGCGGGCCTCCTCGGCAAGCTGGTTCTGCAGGCCCTTCAGCTTGCTCTCCAGCGTCTCACAATGACCTTGGACGCTAGCTGCCTCCCCCAGGGCAGCATCGCGGGCAACCTTCGCCTCAGGGACGGCCTCCTTCTCCTCGTCTCAAGCCGTCGAGGCCTGGACTAGCACCGCCCGTATCAAAGCATCGGAGCGAATCCAGCCAGAAGCCAGCTCCAAGCGCCCGACCACTAGACGAGGGTCGGCGCCCAGAAGATCCTGCCACAGACGGTCCAGTCCGGCTACGGTGCGATCCAGAACAGTATTCGGGGAAGCAGCAGTCGGTGGAGTAGGAGGAGAAGACGGCAGCGTGACCACAGTATCCTGAGGCGGAACCAGCTGCGCCACGACGGCAGTGGAGGCAGCGTCAAGCAAGAGCACCTCGGGAGTCGCCTGGGTCAAGGGGGCTGAGCTCACCCCAGCAGGCTCAGTCTGGCCTCGCGAGGATGCTCGGGCAGGAGAGGCCTGCGCGTCACAGTCACCTTCTTTCTCGGGCAGAGGCACTGCCACGGATGGGGCCTCAGGAGCTCCCTTCGGCTTCTTTGCCGCGGGCGCCGGCCTGGCCGAAAGATACGAGCATCCAGTCTCGGCAACAGAACAATAATCAAGACAGGAATCGAGCACTTACAGGTCGTCGCAGGTGGGCTCAAGCAGCCTCCGGCCATACTTAAAGCCTGAGAGCCGACTGCAAGGGTCAGCTTCAAGGGGCTCGGGAGCAGGAGGCGCGCATGCGGATCGCCTCGGGGCCGGGGCACACCCGCGGGGGATCAGCCCAGTCCGGTCCTTCTTTGGGATCGGAGGCAGGCTCCCGCCGCCCAGCTCATCCTCATCCTCGTCGTCGTCACTCTGGGGGAGGCGGAGAGTGCGGGACCTGCGCCGAAGGGGAGGAGCCCTTGACTCCGCCTCTGAGTCAACCCCCTCTTCCCGCTCCTCTTCTTCCTTCTCTTCGCTGGAGTCGGAGGAGGACACGTCCACCAGGTCCTCTGGAGCCTCCGCGGGCATGGGCCCGTCCCCGTTGAAGACGGGCATGGACTCCACTACCTGCTCCCAATCCTCGCGACGGAACAGGGGCATAGTGGCACCCTCCACCCTCGCCACGTCGCCCCCTACCAAGGACTGGAGGACCGCAGCCAGATCCTCGTCGGCCAAAACCATGGGGCTCGGGTGAGGCCTCCACATCGGAACCGAGTACTGACGGAGCGGAGCCACCTGATGCTCCAGGAACTCCCTCAGCAGCGACGCACCGGTCAGCTTCGCCGCCGCCATGCTGGCCGGCCTCAGATCTGCGTCCATCTTCTCCAACACCAGCTTCGCGTGGGGATCCAGAAGCTCCACTCGGGACCAGTCATCGGAGCTCGCGGGGTGCTCTGTGGGCAGGATCAGCCAAGGGTGGATGCGCCCAGCATCCACCAAGACCCACTTGCTCCTAAAGCCCTCAATCCTCTTCCCACGGTTCGAAATGGCGATGGAGCCGCCGTACGCGATGAAGCTCGCACACGCGGAGGCGGAACCACGGGAGGTCCGGAGGGAGAAGTAGTGGCGTAGCAAGGCCACCGAAGGTTTCACCCCTACGCGAGCCTCACAATAGTAGGCGAAGATCGCCAGAAGAAGGACGGAGTTGGGATGGAGGTGCAGAGCTTGAATATTGTAATGGTGGAGGACAAAGAAGAAGAACTCAGAAAAGGGAGGCACCACACAGGCGATGATGGCGCTCACGAAGAGCGGATAGAAGGTGCTCCCTCGGCCTTCAGGGACGGTAGAGCCGGCCTTGAACGCCTTCGTCCCGTCGATGCCCTGCGCCGCCGCCATCTAGCGCACCCGGGCAAGGCTCGCCTCTGACACATTTGGCGAGTCCAAGACAGGCGAGTACCAAGCTCCGGCCGGGGCTTGGCGAGGCGCCATGACTGGCTAGGGTGCGCAGACGGAGTAGATCTGAAGACTTCGGAAGCAAGGAGGAGAGGCGCAAGAAAGGGGATCTGAGCAACAACTGGAGGAAGTAAAGGAGGCAAGGGAGATGCCGCTCCTTTATCAAATCGCGGTGTTACAGAGGCACCCACGTCCAATCAACCGCCACGCGGCGCCCAAGGCCGCAGGCTGTTAGGGCCCGTGACGCTTCGCACTTGCCCTTTCGCCTCTCTGCTCGGCCAAGTTCGGGCGCGCTGTGGGCCCGGGGGCTACTGTCGGCGTTCTGGGAATGGGGGTCCCTAGACTTGCCTGCCTACGGCCTGCGGCGTGGCTCAAAGGAGGTCCAGCACAGCCCGTCTTCATCAACACGAGCTCAAGACCCTTGCGAGGGGCCAAGGCTTGCGGGGTGGACGACAAGGAGCTTCCTCAGGCACGGCCTCGTCAGGCTGGCTCATGAGGAGGCGGAGAGTTCAAGGAGGGGTACCTCACGAGGTGCCCATGAGGCAAGCCATGACGACCAAGGGTGCCAGTCAGGTGCCAGCCCGCGCAGTATCCTCCTTGCCTCTTTGGTGCAAAGGGAGCAAGCACAGGCGAGAGCATCAAGCAAAGGCATCCATTTCGGTGCAACAAGACCAAGACCAGCCCAACAGCAGGAAGGAAGTCATTGTGGAGCCCAAGCCGGCGTCACCACCAGAGCCTTTGACAGGGGAGGACCAACTTTAGTCAGGATAAGTGTACCCGTTGTTCCCCTTCAAAATGGCCCAGGGCCTTTGCCTATAAATAGGACTAGCCACCCCCAGGGTAGAGGCATCTGGACCTGACCTAGCAATCGGGATCCTCACCAAGAAACCAGTAGATAGAGCGATTGAACTCCTCCCAGCAGTTCGTCGCACCAGCCAAGAACAGACCCTCGCGAGGCTGTTCTGCCTTGTATTGTTCATCATCAAGCCCAAGAGGCAATCCACCACACCACACACTTGAGTTTGGTAGTTTAGGTCCTAGCGATTCGGCAAGGAGCGAGCCGGTAGAGGGTTGAATCTCCGCGCGCACCCCAGTGTTCGAACCTCAAGGGTCTGCCGGAACCCGAAATCCGACAAGGCATTCTGCAGCCGTGGCGGAGATGGGGATGGTCCGCGAGGAGCCACCAGCGCCTCCGGAGCCTCCCGAGGCCCCAGGGCCTGGGGGCTTGTGAGGATCGGCTCCCGCAGCCCACCGAGTCTGCTACACCAACACCCCTTCCTCCTCAACATCATCAGGTGACATCTTTCAAGTTTCATTTCCAGCTGGGAGCACCCTCATGGCTGCATTATTCCCAGGCCGCGTGGGTCCATCCCTGCGGCGTGTATCCCTTTTGCTCGTGTTTTTAGCTTACTTTGTTGGGGGCGCCCCTCGGGCTGCATTATCCCCAAGTCGCTCGGGTCAGACCCAGCGGTGTGTACCCGTTTTGCATTTATCTTCGGGCCATGCTTTCGACCCATCATGCTTGTTATTTGGTGCCTGTCCGTGGCACCTTTCCTTCCTGGATGACGGAAGCTTGCGCGTTAAAGGGGGGGTACCTGAGCATCACGACTTAGGGCTCCTACCGGCTCTCTAGCCCTCACCCTCTGGCTGTGTCCACGGCATCGCGACTTGGCATACCAGCGACGGCTGAGACCAGCTCGAGGGCCGGGACCCGAGGACGTAGAGTTTCGACATCTAACCAAGCTTGCGCGTTAAAGGGGGGGGGTA